>NW_026695335.1:259364-517003 GCF_029851405.1 Lichtheimia ornata
CAGAAGGACCTCTTTGGGTAACTCAGCTAAAAAGTCAGGACTTCAGGGACAATGCATGAAAGGTACACAACCCTCACTTTTATGTCATACATTGCTAGCTAACGGCGACTTTTATCCAATCATCATTGTTGCGAGATCCACTGCATGGGAACGATGCCCCTGCTCTAGACATTCATTTCCATGATTAAAGTAGGTTGATCCGAGCTGATTTGGTTGAGTTACGCTCACACAAGATTACATCGGTTGAGCTACATCGAGCGTGCTTGATGTCCAGAGTGATGTAACCTCTCTTTGACCGCAGCTCAGTCAAATCAGCTCGGATCAACCTACTTTAATCATGGAAATGAATGTCTAGAGCAGGGGCATCGTTCCCATGCAGTGGATCTCGCAACAATGATGATTGGATAAAAGTCGCCGTTAGCTAGCAATACGTGCCTGTTCCTACGTACTAATATCACTATACATAAACAACGAATCAAAGTGGAGATCGATGATGATGACAATAATAGTGCGACTCATTGTGTTCATGATGCTGGTGATTGGATTACTTCCTTGCACACTGTAAGTTTCTGCTATGATGTTTGGTGAAGCGGGTATTGATAATAGGTGTATGATGTGCCAAAACACATGCATGAATGATGGTAAAGGCTCGGATACCTACACTTTGCCAAAAGGTCTTGTAGGGTAAACTAGGTACGGTATCATGTTTGCAGTCTTACCTGATTGGAATTGCCTTGAGCATAGATACAATCACCATGACATAGCGCTACTACCATGGTAGTCATGACAACCCAAACGTGGTATGCATGACTACACTTCACTTGGGACACCAACCGGGCATAAGCACACAAGCATATCATAGGCCAGCACGGGAAACCTCGTGAACCTTTGGTTTCCTTCATCTTTTGAGCACGAAACGAACAAACAGGCAAAAAAGGAAATGTCGATTGAGCAAGCGCCACACTACAGCAAATCACGTCATCCTTCAAAGATGCTATATTGCTGGATCGTGGTTACCACCAAAGTATTCTCTTCTATAGCCGGTCAAATGAGAATCAACTTGTTGGGTGTACGCAACAGGATCTTGCCTTAGCTCAATAATCATGGCCGTCAAAGATCTTGCTTACAACCAAATGTACGCTGCGTTTGTGTTTTGTGTAGCTTGTTGTTTTCGTATTACTCGTGTCACCGTATACCGATTATGGGGATTGGTTGCGTACCACTTTGACTATTAGAAGATGTGGGACCCTACAGTAGAGCAGGTTAATGCTGCGGAGCGGGGATAATACGGATGCATAAAAACCCGACCATGGCTATGGATTTGTAATCAAGGCAGCAGACATAAATACCTGGTAGCAGATGATAAAGACCCCTGTAGAGTGCTTTTACCTCTTCACACATACACATATTACATTATGGCAACAAAAGAATCAAAGATGCAATACGTTCGCTTTGGCAACACGGGATTACGTGTATGTATGATTTGCATTGGGCGTGATAATTGTTTATAGTACATGCGTGTTTACCGGATCATTCTACAGGTGTCCAAGATAGCACTGGGCTGTATGTCGTATGGGTCTTCTCAGTGGCAAAGTTGGGTCAAGGATGAAGAGGAGTCGTTGGCCATGATTGAAAGGGCGTACAAAGCTGGCATCAACTTTTTTGATACAGCCGACGGATATTCAAACGGCGAAAGTGAGCGTATTCTCGGCAAAGCCATTAAACAATGCAACATGGATCGTAGCCGGATCGTGGTGGCCACCAAAGTCTTTTTCCCTGTAGCCGATCAAGTGGGCATCAACTTGTTGGGTGGACATAATTATGCCCAAGACCCTGTGTTGGCAAACCAATATGGATTGTCACGCAAGCATATCTTTGATGCTGTAGAGGCATCCCTTAAGCGCTTACAATTGGACTATATCGATTTGTACCAGGTATGCATGCAATGCATGTTGTTTGTCGTTTCAACCATAACGTGTAGGTAGCTTATTTTTTACTCCTCCTCTCCGTAATACATTCTAGATTCATCGGTTGGATCCAGTAAGTTGACGTCATCGTCATCATGGTGATGATGAACAAGAAGGATTGACAGCAGTACCACATGTTTAGGATACACCTATGGAAGAAACCATGTCCGCTTTGAATGATCTTGTTAGAATGGGCAAGGTGCGTTACATTGGTGCAAGCTCCATGTATGCCTGGCAGTTTCAAAAGATGAACAACATTGCCGAAAAGAATGGATGGGCTCGTTTTGTCAGCATGCAAAACATGTATAATTTAATATACCGTGAAGAGGAACGAGAAATGATGCCTTATTGTGCAGATCAGGGTATTGCTGTGATCCCGTAAGTGGTTGATGTTGTGTATTATTCAACTCAATGGCTGATGATGTATCATCATAATAGATGGTCTCCATTAGCCCGAGGTTTATTGACTGGCAAGAATCGACAATCAACACGATCCTCTACTGATCGTGCTATCAAACGTTTCTTTGATCAAGCAACGGAAGCCAATAACGATGCGATTGTCGATCGAGTGGTACAAATTGCCGAAAATAAGGGACTTGCCCCGGCACATGTAAGGAGTTTTTTTTTATATCCACCTGTCATATGATTGCTCATTTTTCCTACTACTACTTATGTTAAGGTTGCGTTGGCATGGGTGCTTTCAAAACCATTTATTACAGCACCTATTGTAGGGATCACGAAGGATGGTCATTTGGAAGATGCCATTGCATCCCTTGAAGTTGAATTGACACAAGAGGAGATTGAGTCTCTTGAAGCATTGTACATGCCAAGAAGCGTACATTCAATGAATTAAATGTGACACAAAAGGAGAAGGGAATACTGTTTATGGCAACATGGAAATAAAGACGAGGGCATTGTTAGATTTTCTGCATGCGGCCCGGGTAATTGTTGGGGGGAAGTAAATGGGGGGGGGGGAGATGAGAGACACATGTGTGGTGTGGTGTGTGTGTGTGTGTGTCTAATGCTGGTTTAGGTGTGTCCTGTCACTTTGTCTTTCTCTCTCTCTCTCTCTCTCTTTTCGCTCTCTCTCTCTCTCTCTCTTTGTTTCTCCTCTAAACCGATTATCCTCTTCCCGACTCTTATACTTTCATTATGGCACCTCACAACGACAATGAAGACGACGATCAACCCGTTTCATTCCAAGAACTAAAGAAACGGTGGGCTCAACACGAAGCCAACTCTTCCTCTCCTCAGCAACAGCAGCACCACCAACAGCAACAGCAACCACAGCAACCACAACAGCAGCAGGAACCATCACCCCCGCCTGTCATACCCGATACTTCTTCACCAACACCAACACCAACACCACCACCACCCCAATCGAATGCTGTTAATTCAAAGCCTATACCTCCACGATCCCCTATTCAACGAGTTGCCAATGTCTCGGGAACAATGCATAAAGCGTCATCGGCACCACCCATTCCACCCAAACCAGCAGCTGCAACCATTCGAATGCCAACACCCATGAAAGCACCTACTGATCCCTCGGTGGTTGTCGACATGAGCATTAATAAGCAGCAGCAACAGCAGCAACAAAAAGAACCCAAGTCTTCAGTATCAGTATTAGCAAAGCAACTTGAAGGACAGCATATCACCAAGTCGCCATCATTATCATCATCGTCATCAGCAGCAGTGGCAGATATTTCCGAATCACCATCACCTCTTCAACAAGATCCTTTTTGTGATGAAGAAGAAGCTTCAGATGATGATGACTCGAGTAGTTGTACCAGCACAGCGACAAGTAATAGTGAAGATAGCGAAGTGGATGATGAACTTGTACGCAAAGTCCAGATGCGATATAGTGGTGTATCACCAGCCATAAGAACACCACCACCACCTCCAAAGGATGCTATTACGACGACTACAGCCAAGAAAAGTGGGAGCAGTAATACTCCACCTCCACCTCCACCACCCAGCAAAAAGTATCATAGCGTTGCTCGTTCCATTGATATACCAAAGACAACATCTCCAGTGGATGCATCTCCTCCATCATTACCACCTCGACCATGCGCTTTAGGAAAGAGTTACAGTGAAATGGATCAACAACATAGCAACACAATGCCAGTATTACCACCACGACCTTCTCCTTCAGTCATTGCACGTTCACATACAACAAGCAATCATCGATCCACTACGACGAGTACTGCTTCGACACCTCAAAGATCAGCGAGTGCACGTAAAGCATTCAAGAATTTCTCCCATGCCACAGGTGTTTATCCTGATTTGAGTGAAGCATCACGCAAGAAGCCTTTTATCAATGGACGTGATCGACGTATTCCAACGGGTCATCGGGGAACCATACGTGCTATTGCTATACAAGGTGCATGTTTGGCTACAGGGGCTCATGAAACACGTATCTGGAATACGGACACCAGCCAATGTTTATATTCAATCGATGCCAATCCTGGTGAAACCAATGACAAGGTGAGCGCGTTGGCATTTGCACCACCACGCCATCCACGTGATGAAGGTACGCGATTATGGATTGGACATCGAGATGGTGAATTACTCGTCGTGGATACGCTTTCTGGGCGCACGATTGAAAAGATGCAGCAACAACAGCAAGCCATTACAGCCATGCTTCGCTATCGCAACACCGAATTGTGGACCATCGATGAAAGTGGATTATTGTGTATATGGGACGCATATGATATGCATATCAAGGAACAGCGTATGGTGATGCCGCGATCCGTTACGGCGTTGCTGCGTGATCGTGATTTATGGATGGCTTCAGGTCGTACGTTACAAATGTTTCCTGAACATGGCAGCAGCACGCATCGTGGCGATCAGGAGGAGGAGAAACGCATTCGTATTCCCAATGATCTCGGCAATATTACGCAAATGGCTACCATGTCCCATCATCCTGGAAAGGTGTTTGTTGCTCATGACAATGGCAAAGTCAGTATATGGGATGCTTTTACACTCGAAAAGCGCGAGACAATGATGGTTTCCATGTATGGTATCACTGCCATGGTCGCTGTGGGCGAGTACTATCTGTGGATGGGCTACAACACAGGCATGATTTATGTTTACGACACACGTCCGGAACGTTGGGTGGTGATCAAGGCATGGAGAGCACATCACAGCGCTATTGTCAGTCTTCAAGTCGAGGATATTGGTATTGCCCTTGGCGATGAAACTGTGCAGGTGGTCAGTGCCGATTCACATGGCTATGTGGCGTTATGGGATGGTCTTTTGCCCGAACATTGGAAAGGTAAATGGGGATGGTGGTGATGGTATTTATTCAATGAGGGATATTGACTTTTGCTTTCTTATAGATCACCAAATGGCCCAATACAAGCATGATTATTGCACAGAGCGGGATATGAATCTATTGATTTGTTCTTGGAATATTGATGCCAACAAACCAGAGAAGCTCTCTGTCAGCGATGATCAAAGGATACGAGAATGGCTTGCAAGTATGGAGGATCCAGATATCATTGTCGTGGGTATTCAAGAGATTGTGGATCTCGAGTCAAAGAAACAAACAGCACGTGAGTAAACCTATGCAATGCATTGGCGATCTATTTATTAACATTCTTTTTGATGCAGGGTCCTTGTTTGCGTCACGTAAAAAGGTGGATACCTTGCAGGAGGCCAATGAGCTGCTCACACATCGATACAGCCTATGGCACGACTACCTTGTGCAATTGATCTATGAAACGCATCCATACAGTGAATACACGGTGATCAAGACCGACCAGCTTGTGGGCCTCTTTAGTTGCATCTTTGTCAAAACCAGCGAGTTGCGGCATGTCTCTTTGGTGGAATCCACTGTGGTCAAAACGGGTCTCAAGGTTATGCACAAGAGTTTGCATGGCAACAAGGGTGGTATCGCTATTCGTTTTCGTGTTCAAGATTCGACGTTGTGCTTTGTCAATTGTCACTTGGCTGCAGGTCAATCACATACACAGCAGCGCAATTCAGATGCAGAAGGCATATTGCAAACAGCTGAATTCCATGCATTTGAAAACAATGACGCAGGTATCTTTGCCAATGGTGGTGATGGTAGTATGATCTTGGACCATGAACATTGCTTCTTATCGGGTGATCTCAATTATCGCATCAACATGAGCCGTGAGCGCGTTTTACAACTCCTGGCTGGTTATGATCCCGAGCAAAGCTTTGATGCACTTCAACGTGAAGACCAACTCCTCAAGCAACGCATGACCAACCCACTCTTCAAGTTACTTTTGTTCAGCGAACCACGCATTGATTTCTTGCCGACTTACAAGTATGATCCTGGCACGGATTATTATGATCGATCTGAAAAGAAACGTGTACCTGCATGGTGTGATCGTATCTTGTACCGATCTCGTGACGCACACAATTTGTTTTATCAGCGACATGAAGTTCTGGCATCCGATCATAGGCCTATTAGTAGTGGATTTGTTATTCGCATCAAGCAAGTCGATCGATCCAAACAACGTCAAGTGGCTTTTCATGTCGATGAAGCTTGGCATCACCACTATAGCCGACTGGTTCAAGCCGCCAAGATTGCTTATATTGTGGACTTTGGATTTATGGATCATGATACAGCTTCAAAGCAACTAGAGGCAGCTCAATGGGATGTTGCTCGTGTCATGGATCAAGCAGCCATGTAATACTTTTTCTACCGCCTCCTACTCCTCCTCCTTCCCCGCCATTTGTAAATTCTACCATGACAACAAATACATACATAAAGAATAATAATAAACTTTCTATTCATCTACAATTGGATGGTTGTGGTTGGGGGAATATGAAGAAATTTACAATGGGACGGATGCGGCGCCTGCGACGCGACGACCCTGAACAAAAACGTGAGCAAGGGATTGATCACTACCATTAAAGAGGAACTTTTCAAGCAACTGGGTCTTATTTTCATGACCCATCACATCAACAGGGCTGTTGGCAAGATCGAGATCGACAAAGAGAGCATCAAAGGCCTTGCCTTGTTCAAAGTTACCAATGGTATCTTGAAGACCAAGGACACGAGCACCACCCATGGTAGCAAGGTAAACGAGTTCAGTGGTGCCAAGCACCTTGTAATCGGGCTTGTTAAGCTCATCACGATGGCGCATGAGTTGGACCTTGGAAGCGAAGAAGGAAGAGCGTACGGCATCCAACATGGAAGGAGCATAGCCACCAGCCACATCGGTACCAAGACCCACCTTGACACCACTTTCCAAGAATCGTCTCACATCACATACACCACTCTGCAGAGAAAAGTTGGAGTTGGCACAGTGGGAAATGCCGACATTGTTCTCCTTGAGCAATTGAATTTCATCATCCTCCATATGAACACAGTGGGCCATGTAGACGTTTTCGCTGGCAGTAAACAGGCCGTGGTCGTGGTAGATACCGGTATAGTGTTTGGAATCAGGGAACAAGCTGCACGTAAAGTTGATCTCATTGTGGTTCTCGCACAAGTGGGTTTGGATGGGGACCTTGTATTCAGATGCCAAAGCACTCAAGCCCTTCATCAAGGTGGATGAGCACGTGATGGCAAAGCGTGGTGTTACAACAGGTGTCACCAAGGGACCATGGGGCAATGTGTATTCAATAAAAGCACGGGTGGCGTCCAAACTCTCTTGGGTCTTTTCCACATAAAAATCAGGGCTGTTTTGGTCCATGTTGACCTTGCCGACATAGGCACGTTGACCTAATTCCCGAATAATATCCACCAACACCTTGCATGCTTCGAGATGAATGGTAGCAAACCAACTGCAGGTGGTTGTACCATTACGCAAGAAACGTGAAACAACCTTGGTATAAGACTTGCGGGCCATATCCGTTGATGCAAACGATGACTCCACAGGGAATACGTTGGCGTTGAGCCAATCCAACAATTGCAATTCCATTCCCGATCCAGCAAACACGTATTGAGGTGCATGCTATATATACATATCATGAATACATACATAACGTCATTAGGCCGATGTTGATGATGATGGCTACTTACAGCATGCGTATCGATAAATCCAGGAAGTAGGAATTGGTGAGGACTCATTTTGTGTAGCTATGGCAACCACCCTATTAGTACCGCTGTTGCCATGTCATATCAACCCTCATTTTACTCACTTCATAGGATGATGCATCCAAATCCTTCAAAGCCTCTTCAGGGTTGCTAACGTTACGTTCGAGACGTTGAATGACGCCACTGGTGCGATCGACAATCAAGAGACCATTCTCAATGATCTCCAACTCGGTGAGCGATTGCGAGTGAATGATGGTACCGTAAAACACAGAGAGAGTCTTGGCAGTCATGGTTGCGTTCTAACAGGAAAAGCGAGAAAAAAAAGGGATACATCTGGATCTGGAATGCCAGGTTTTATACTAGGTTTCAGGGCCCAACATTGAGTTTTGCTGATTGAATATACTCGCTATTTTTGTGATACTTGTCATATCGCACAGACCTGCCACAACCCAGCCTATCATTCAATCCCCCACCAACCACTTGTAAGACCTGCCATCCTTTTTGCATAATAGTAGTCATAATAGTAATATAGTAAAAGGGCATGCGTATGCGGGATAATAATAATAAAAGTATGCTGTCTCTGTCTCTCTCTCTAACATAAACGTTTTCTAAGCTGGCTATCCAAAATCTTGCGTTGTCTCCCAAGCCAGGAGGAAGGTGTGGATCGAAAGGAGGGATTCGACATTTCACGATGGTTACGTAGTGCAAGGTCGTACCACCCAGATACAATAAGTTGTTGTTCCTTTTGTGATTGTACACGTACATTGTGGATTTGTTTCTGTGTAATAAAAACATAAGTATAATTATACTCAAAAAAGGACTTTTTACATGCTTACCTTGAGCAAATCATATTCTTCTTCTTTTGTACGAGGTGTACGGTTGAGTAATCCTGGTTCACCCGAACGCCTTGCACCATTGTTGGCATTGAAGCGTGCCGTCATCTCTTCCAACAGCTGGGTATATAACTTGATCATCTATCATCATCATCAATGATTAGTTACACAGCATATACATTTGCATAAACATAGAGCTTGCTATACTTACATCACGCACTTTACGGATCTTGCCTTGATTCTCATTAATTTCTTCTTGTAAATGCAATACGCAAATCTGCAAATTGGCATTTTGCTCCTTGATCGTCTCGAGCTCATCACTACACACCTTGGTCAATCATACCTTCGTGGCATCCCCTTTCCAAAACACTTACTCGCTTAATGCCGGTCGATCCTTGAGGCTACCATCACTATTGATACCATGAAGATAATTGGCTTCCACAAGCATCCGATTAATGTCATGCAATTGCATCTTGGTGATATCTTCCAAACGATTCAATCGATCCTGGATCTTGGCTTGCTCCTTTTCATATTCGCGTAATGTAGCCGCATCCTTGGTGACGCTCCTCGTCCCTTGCGACACCGTCGTCTCCAATTTGATTGTGCACTCCTTGAGGAACTTGCACTCCTTGTCAAGATCCAAAATACGAGACCGGAAAGCCATGATGGTTTGTGTCTGGTTCAGCAGGGAATCCGGTATACCATTCCGGATATGTGCAAGCTCTTTCCTCAGCTTATCTCTTTCTTCAGCAACCATAGCCAGATCCTTGTAATAGGTAGTACAACAAGAAATGAGATGGTGCTCATACACACAATGGATGATGTTATCACCACCACCCACCATCACCTACCTTTTCTAGCTGATCCTTATCTTGCTCACCACCGGATGACGTTGATTGACCTTTCTCCATCTCCTTTATTTTCCTCTTTAACCGTTGAATATCCAGACGTCTGAAAAGGATCATGAGTAACGGGAAAACACACCTTCTCTAATCCAATGACAAACTTACAATTCGGTCACATTCGCCTTTTTCATGTTTTCTTCCATATTGTTGGCATCATCCATATCCTCGTCCTCCCCGAGATGTATGCTTGGATCGGAATTATTGATAGCCTTCTCCATCATCGTGCCTATATAATGTTGATAAGCAGTCCACCCATTATACGAGCTATATGTATATAGGTACATACCACCACCTAATTCCATTTCCTTGATTTGCTCTTCCAGTAGTTGTACTTGCTCGACGTTGCGATCACGATCTTGCTCAAGATAGGCACATGTCTCGCTCATCTTTCGCAATTCTTCCTCAAAGCGCGCCTTTTCATCAGATAGCTCCCTGTTGTTGGCGGCCAATTGTTGTACTTGGTCCTCAAAAGATCCCATCACCGTTTTGAATCGTAACACTTTACGGTATTCATCCTCCAATTCATGACATCGTTTGAGCAAATCCGTGTTTTGAGCTTCCAGAGCCTAAATCATGTGATACGTTCATTAGACATGGGACGATTCATAGGCAGAGAGGCATATAAAACAAGGAAAAAGTTACCAAACCTTGACCTGTTCTTCCAGATCGCTCTTGTCTTGCGCTTCACGTTCATATTTCTCCAATGTTGCTTGTAATGTGCTCATGTGTTCCACAGCTGCATGATATTCTTCCAACTCGGATCGTAAATGGTCAGCTTCATCCGCTTTTGCTGTCAGTTCGGTAATCTAAAATAGTGATAGGTTAGTATCAATACATCCTATACGCTTGCTCCCATGTATTACCTTTCGCTTTAATTCATTGATGGATGCATATTGGCTATCGAGTAGAGTCTCTGTTTCTAGTCGTTGCTCTTCACACCGCTCTCTAAAAGAAACCAGTTAACATGTTGTCACGATGCTTAGGGGGTCGTTCTGTATACATACAAGTCCTGCTTAAGGCGGTCAATTTCAGAGCGCATAATAAAATCGGCTTTGCTGTTATTACTGGTATGCAGAATTTGGTCATCCATATCTCTCAAATGGGCTTCAATGTCCTTTTTCTCTTGCAAAAGTTCATCCTGACAACAACAAGGAGGTGTAAGTAAGAGACGTTTTCCCACACATGCATGCCTACTTACAAATTGATCTCGCAAGCTATCATATTCAATGGCAAGTTGCTGATAGGAAGCTTCATACTGTTTCTTTTCCACCAGTAATCGATCAAATTCCAATTGATATCGATAAGGCATGTCACTAACATCATCCATGAGACTCCTCCCTTTCCATGTCTTTCCCTTCCCTCATATACCTGTCAAAACTTCGAGTGGTCGTCGCTGAAGATGTGGTTGTTGAAAGCTGTGAATCACGTGGATTGATAAAATCACCACCATTGAAATGATTCATGACCTACAGGCGTTACACAGGGTTAGTGTTACCTACATACCCAGAGAGCGAGAGAGAGACGACAACCAACCAACCTCTTCAATCGACAACATCAATGCATGCTGACTCTTTTGTGATAGACTTTGGATCATGTCGATATAAACGCGGTTGTTGTCACATTGAACGGCGATGGCGACAATAAACTGACACATGCGTAATAATTCGGAGGGATTGGCGTGCTTGGCAATAGCAGCGAGATCAATGGATGGTAAGAGCTCAGGGTCCTGCCCAAGCACCTCGTCGAAATAGCGCGTGATCAATTTGTGGATTCGCTTTTGATTGTTCAGTCGCATCACCCAGCTACTATCGTCGTTCATGTCGGATAGGATACTATTGCGCTTCCTATTGTTGGCTTCACGAGCTGCGTTGCTAAGTTGCTTGAACCATTTGGCGTCACTAATATGGGCGTTGTGTGTATGTGTGTGTAAGAGAGGTATACATGTATCCTTCCCCCTCCCCTCCCCCAACTTCTTGCCGTATCGTACATGTCAATGAGCACTTCTGAAAGTACAACACCATCGGCCAACTGGACCAACGTATCGATTGGACTGGATTTCCCGTCAAAGGTGTTGATCTAATGGGGCGCCATGGCTCGGTTTCAGTGAACAAGTTGCGGACCATGCGTATGGCTTCCTCCCCCCCTTTTGTTACCCATGCGACAAAAGCATCCTCCAATGTAGCCTCCATTCGCGAAAAAGTCATGGTAACGACGCAAACGTATATCTATGCGTGTGAATTCGACGTGATGAAGAAAGGGTCTGTGTGTGTGAAAGGGGTGGAAGTAGAGTGGAAAAAGGTACCAAGTTTAAAGCGGAGGAGAATGAGAGAGAGAGAGAGAGAGAGGGCTCGATGTCTATTTTGTAACAGGATGTGTGTTATGAATACGATGCCATCCTTACTTTTTTATCAAATAAAAAATTCGATATCATTGGACTATGCCAAATCGTCGTTGTTTCCTTGATCGATACGACGTTTTTCCTTCTTCATAGGAGAAGCAAGCATGATGAGTCGGAACCGGTGTTCCGATTATTATGTGTGCACAACGATGATCATCCAGCGGCAGCAATTAGCATCTTTATTACACTTTCCTTATACGTTCCAAGGATAACGGATACGTGAGCGTGCCTAACCAATGTCGAATACTATGATGGCTTTACATTGGGTTTACAAATGCATGCACATACCACAGCAGCTTGATGTCGTGTGATGCATATTTGTATCTACCTACGTCGTACTTCCGCTATGATGGCTCTCCTTCTTCCTGTGCCTGAAATCTTTATTTGCATAAGCATCATGTGATCATTCCATTTTTCTGGTCATCAAATGTATTCTGCTTTCTTTGTAATAAACAAAGAATACCCAGTCATTGTACATCCTTTTTAATTATAAAAGCCCCAGTATCCCAGTTGCCATGGAAACGGTTGTACAATGAAACAAATTACTACACATTCCCTTCGTATGTAGTTAATTAGGAGGATTTGATGGCAATGAACCATGACCATGACACTATTTGAATGAATGATGGATGGATGGAGGAGATGATTGTTCTATCACGTGACCAGGGAGATTGAGGGAGAGCAAGTGTGTGTGGAGTGGGGGAGGGGGAAAAAGTCAGCAGGTCTTGCTATGACCATCTTTTCTCCTCCGCGCATCATGCACTCTACGTTATCCTCGCCACATAATAATGAGCCAGCAACAGCCAGCAACAGCAGACGATGTGACATCCGGTCGACCTCGATTTATCAATGTACTGCCCTTTGATATCGTAACCAAGATCTTTTCACGGCTTTCTCAAGATGACTGTCTGGAATGTATGGCAGTGAGTCGAGCAATGTACCAAGACGTTCCTTGTTATTCAACCAGTGTTTGGCGTAAACTATGGCTGGGCAACCAGCAGCTTGTTCACCATCAACGTCTTGCTCGTTGTCTTGGGCCACATGTGGAACAAGTGACACTGGCGTCTTGTCGTTGGGAGGATGAAGCACACGCGTTCTTGCAAATGCTTGTGGAACGAGACTGTTTGGATATCAGTAGTATAGGTAAGTTGATTCAATTCTCATCTAATGAGCTCATTGTATTCATTGTTACATGTCTCTATAGAGTTTGCTGATTGTTACATCATTCACGTGGATACATTAATGCAATTACTGTCACCGTTTCGACGACTACGCCGATTGTCATTCTTGCAACATCCCCGACCCCTTGTTCCCGAGCAATTGATCCCACATTGTACCAATACCAACATCACTCACTTAACGGTGGAAGTCGACTATGATGCAGGATCAGAACAAGTCACCTATCCACCACCACCGCAACCATCATCATCATCATCCATGACATCGCAAAGTGATACTAGCAACAACAACATCATTTATCTACGCTGGCAAGATTATCGATTAAAATACTATCTCTTTGAAGACATGGTCATGCCAACTCTACGCCATTGCCCCAATCTTCTCTACTTGAGTACATCCAGTGCTATCATTCGTCGACGCGTGGCCTTGGTGGATATTCTTGAGTTATGTCCCAAACTACGCATGTTTGAAACGACATCATGGTGGGAAGGATACAAGGATGATATTTGTTCAGCTTTATCTTCGGTTACAGGTGATGATGATGATGGTGATGATAGTAGTGGTGGTGGTCGTCATCCACTACGCTACCTTTCTCTCGAGGGAAGTTTTGACGACGATGGCAACCATGATGATCCACAAAGTCAATCGGCATTCAGCAAATGTATCGAGGAACGTTGTCAGGCACTTCAATATGTGATGCTTGCATCCGCATCTACGTTTGCACTAAGAGCATTAACGCAATTGGAACGACTTGCAGCATTACATTTACGTCTTCCGATCTCTTGGGAAAACAATGCCACGCCCAATGATCTCGTTCATCTTTTCACCAAACTTGCTTCCAATACCAAACTTCAAGTCCTCAATCTCGAAGCGGCACAACTCACCACTCGACCTGTTTTGAATGCAGTCGCCGGTTTAAAGAGTCTCCAATTTCTCAATATCCAACCTGCTCCCGATATACAAGAATCCGATCTCATCACATTTGTGTCAAGCTTGACCCATTTGGAGGCATTGACATTGCACAGCGTAGCCAACGTATCAAAAAACTTGTTTAACGCCATCGCCAACCTTGGACAATTAGCATCATTAACACTGGATGATTGTGATCGTGTGGATGTGGAAGGCACAAGGATACTTGTTGACAGGAAAGCTAGGATGAAGGATAGGAAACAATTTGTACTACATACAATGTATAGTCGTTTCTCAGAAGATGATGGAATTGAGGATTATGCCAAAAATACCCCTGGTATCCTTTTTATTTCTTCTTAATCAAATAAAAGCATTGTAGTCATCGTTTTACTATTGAGGCATCCATCCATCCATCCTGTGCACGTGACCCAACTGACATTTTTGACATTCAGGCCCTTTCAAGCTCCAAAGGGTCACGCTGTGTTTTCTTTGCTTTATATAGTTGACACTATGGGTAAAAAGAACAACGCCAGCGGTTTTCGTCCCAAGGCTTCACCTATCAAGTACAACCGCGTATCACCTACCACCACACCACCAACACCTAATGGAGGAGCTAAATCGTCGCCACGGCTCATGCCTATTCTCATTGGAGGCGGTCTACTCTACATTACAGCCACCTACGTGAGCATGAGTGTTTTCAAGAGCAAGAGTGATACGACAACTGGACGTACACATGATCATTCAAGCCATGATACACCTGTGGATGGCAACTTTGATACAGCACCTGTGTGGGAAAAGATAGCCAAGGATTATGACAAGGAGATCGATTGGGATGAATTCGTTATGGGTATTGGTCTTATGCGACGATGGTTGATTGGCCAAGCCAAGGTATATACATACATCATCTTACCATTACCCGTCCTCTATTGACATGGTGTGTACTACTAGGGTGATGTGCTTGAAGTATCCACAGGTACAGGCCGTAATTTCAAGTACTACAAGGACGACCAGTTATCATCCGCCACTTTTACGGACCGGAACGAGGGGATGCTCACTCAAGCCAAAAGCAAGTTCGCAGAGTATGCCGGTCAATTCAAAAAGACATTTGTGGAATTTAAGCAAGCCAATGTGGATCATGTGCACACATTGACCAAAGAGGATAACAATGGAAGGAGGCATCAGCAACAATTCGATACCGTCGTGGATACATTTGGTTTATGCTCCTGCAAGGACCCTGAACAAGCATTGATTTCACTGGCGGATGCCTGTAAACCCTCTGAGGAATCAAGGATCTTACTTTTGGAACATGGTCGCTCCCATTATGATTGGCTCAACCGTATCCTGGATACCAATGTCGACAAGCATGTACGCCGTTGGGGTTGTTGGTGGAATCGAGATCTGATGGAATTATTCGAACGTGAAAAGGTCAAGGAGAAGCTTGAGATTGTCAAAGTATATAGGTGGCATTTAGGCACAACATGTTATATCGTAGCAAAACCCAAGACATCATCATCTTAATATAGTATATAAATCACCATTGCATTGATTGCTAGATATTCTACATATGATTTGAATGATGTTCTTTATAGCCCTCTAATGAGATCGGATCAATGTTGTAGTAGAGCGATCTTAAGAAATGATGGTCACAACGATAAAACCTGTACTACCGAAATCGGCCTTCTGCTTTTTGCATAGGACTTGTGAGGTTCCCCGACCGATGAAATTTTATTTTTCTGCGCCCAGTTTTGCGTTTCCCTCCTCTCTCTCTTTTCTCTTCAACTTATTCTAATCACTTACAATGAGGTATGTATGCCTACAATGTCTTTTATTGGACAAGGTGGATGTGGGTGAACGCTCTATAGGATACACTTGAAAAGGCTGAAGGGAGCGGGCATAATGAATAGGAACGGAGAGGCAATATGGGTTATAAGCGATACTAAGTATCCTTTGTTTCTTGTAGCAACGAGCCTTTGCAAGAAGTTACAGACCACGAGATCGAGGTGAGATGGTGGAGATGGAGGACCTTGAACACTGCATCTCGGCAATGGACCACTGACAATCGTTTTTGTTTTGCAACTTTGTAGTCCAACTGGGAAGAAGTTGTCGACAACTTTGACAACATGAATCTCAAGACCGAGTTATTGCGTGGTGTTTATGCGTATGGGTAAGTAGGAAAATGAATACAAAAAGAGATAGGAATCCATGCTAATCCTACCTTACGCTAGTTTCGAACGTCCTTCAGCCATTCAACAACGTGCTATTATGCCAGTGATCAAGGGACATGATGTGATTGCCCAAGCTCAATCGGGTACCGGCAAGACCGCTACCTTTTCCATTTCGATCCTTCAGTCGATTGATACAAGCAAAAAGGAAGTGCAGGCTTTGATTTTGGCTCCTACTCGTGAATTGGCCTTGCAGATCCAAAAGGTGGTGCTTGCTTTGGGTGACTTTATGGGTGTCGAATGTCATGCATGCATTGGTGGTACCAACATTCGTGAGGATATTGCAAAGTTCCAAGAAGGTTGCCATGTGGTCGTCGGTACGCCTGGTCGTGTATTCGACATGATCCACAATCGTCGCGCATTCAACCCTGAAAAGATCAAGATGTTCGTTCTTGATGAAGCTGATGAAATGTTGTCTCGTGGATTCAAGGATCAAATCTATGATGTCTTCCAACTCTTACCTGGCAGCACCCAAGTTGTCCTCTTGTCAGCCACCATGCCATCGGATGTACTCGAAGTCACTACCAAATTCATGCGTGAGCCTGTACGCATTCTTGTCAAGCGTGATGAATTGACCTTGGAAGGTATCAAGCAATTCTATATTGCCGTCGACAAGGAAGAATGGAAACTCGACACCTTGTGCGATTTGTATGAGACAGTCACCATCACCCAAGCCGTTATTTTCTGCAACACCCGTAGAAAGGTCGATTGGCTCACCGATAAGCTCCATGCTCGTGAATTCACCGTCTCGGCCATGCACGGCGATATGGATCAAGATCAACGTGATGTCATCATGAAGGAATTCCGCTCAGGCTCTTCCCGTGTTCTCATCACTACCGATCTTTTGGCTCGTGGTATCGATGTTCAACAAGTCTCTTTGGTCATCAAGTAGGTTTATAAAGAGTACATGGTTATATGGATGATGATGACTGACGCTTTATATCTATAGCTACGATTTGCCTTCCAATCGTGAAAACTACATTCACAGAATCGGTCGTGGTGGCCGTTTCGGTCGTAAGGGTGTTTCCATCAACTTTGTTACCAATGAGGATGTCCGCATGATGCGCGTAAGTGTTTTTCACCTATCACCAGGATAAGGGAAAACTCACCAACTTGGCTATCTTTAGGATATTGAACAATTCTACAACACCCAGATCGAGGAAATGCCTATGAACGTTGCCGACCTTATCTAGATTTGTGCACACAACAAAGTATTACACTTGCTTTTCCCCGTTACCCCCATTCCCTTTGCTGCGATAGTGAATCTGTAAAGAAGAAAAAAAAGCGAATAAATTCAAAAAAGACTATTGGACACTGACTTGTGTTCTTGGATATTGCTCCCTTTGCATATTGGTAGCTGGTTGTTCTCCCCATGTGTTCCCATGAGATGGATGTACACCTTGGATACTCGATTTACGGCACTAAGGAGCTGATGTTTGTTCACCTACGTACATGAGAATCATCATACGCAATGTCTTGTATATGCATAGTAGAAGTGAATCACTCTATCATGCATTTTTCTCCTTTGGGTGTATGCAAGGTGTCTATAAAGGCGCTGGAAGAGGTACCAGTTAACGTTTGTTCCAAGCACCTCAATTCTCCATAACGGCTTTCACAATGTATGTTATGTGAAAGTTTGCATGTATATCCTTTTTGATGAGGTTGCTTATCAAGTCGTACTAGAAATAACCATGGAAGAAGATGGTATACAAGCAAATGTTTATTGCCCACCCATAGATGCACCGTATGCATAAGAGTACTTGCCGCTCAACCATCATACAAATGCCTTCTCCTCCTGATTACAGCCTGCTCCTGCATAATACTTTTATCCCCTCCCTCTTTCTCTGTTCCCTTTGACATTATGTATTGCTTAGCTATGGGCATGGTAGTAGTTTTCTCTATTCGCGGGCCGTGAAACAAAGGCGACCTCTATGACATATAGGAGATAGTGATAAAAGGTTATAAAAGAGGGGCCATGGCGCTCACATAAAAGTCAACTAACTAATAACTACCAAAAAACTAAATCAACATGCTGCGCTTTTCAATCCTTGCTATGTGGGTTGCATCTTTAATCCTCTTATCCTCTGTACAAGCAGCTCCCCAAGGAACATCCCAAAATGAGTCCCCTCTTTCAGAGAATACAGGTCTTTTCGGTCAGGGATCGGATTCATTCTTGCCTAAGTCTCTACTTGAAAATTCTCTTCAAGGACAGGTTGCCCAAAGAGAATCCCAAAAGACGACCCAAGAATCTTCTCAAAGTGATTCAACCACAAAAGCGAGCAAGGATATTAAACAGGCGTGGGATGCAATCATGCCCGATGGTTTAACTCAAACTTCTATTCAAGGAGCAGCCTCGTAGTCGCGTTTTACATGTTGCTCACTGCTTCAACAAGTATTACTAGCTAGTTTAACGGTATAACAATAATCACGACCAATAAGAAAACTAAATTGCTCTACACGTGTACTCTTTTACGTGTACCAAATGTGTATGTTTCCTTCAAAACATTATGGGACAAATGCAGCTATGTTCAATGTTGCGCATCATTGATGATTATTATACAAGGCTAGCTACGTAACCTAAACACGCATACGCATTCCAGCCAATAAACACACTTTCGAGACTCAAGCTCTTTACAATAACTTGGTTAGGTTTTACAATGACGACTACGACATAATGAAAACACTAAAGTCTGTTGGTGATGATGAGAGATTGTGCATGGGATGATCAACTCTATCCTTTTTCACCAGAGCCTAGCAGGCGTCCATGCTTAAATCGACAATTGAAGATTCATTGTTGTACCAAAATGAAGAAAGATCAAATCACAAACCACGAGGGTGAAAGAAACCAATACGCATATCCGAGTACTCTACAAACAGCGTGCTTTGCGATATAAAATTTATTCGTTTGATCTACAAACGCTGTTATTGCTCTTTGTGTGTATATATAGGTTCATGCTGAATGCATTATTATGCTAATGATACAAGGTTTGAGGGGTTTACATGTAGAGAGAGAGAGATGATATATGATGGTGAGGTGATATGGGAAAAGAAAGGAGCGATGACGATGATGATGTTGAATGATAATGTGGGGTTCGTGGTAGTGGTGGTGGCGGTAGGGCGAATGATAAAAAAAAGGTTGATGATGAGGCGCAGTGGGATCAGGGTTTTTGAAAGGGACCGACCGATCAATCCAAGGAAAGCATCCTGTCACCTGCATGATGAGCAAGCGTGGCTGTACTCCGGTCACGTAATAAATGGGCTTTGAGACCTTTCTTGAAATTAGACCAGCAGATACCAATGTTGGCAATCGTCAGCACCAGCAGCGCTAATGAGACGCTTGCGAAAAAGGTCAAAAAGTTCTTGATGTTTCTATATTTCTCTGCCTGCGTCGGATCGAAGATGCGCACAATCTTGTAAATAAAGTATGCACAGCCTGCAGCTGCGCCTACGAAGAATATCAACACAAGCGGCTTGGATTCATGTCGAACCTACATAAGAGGGATGCGTCAGATGATCATGTATAAAGAGGGGCTGATGATGATGATGATGTCGGATCAAACTTACCGCATACACAGCGAGGACCAAAAATAAACATGTCAGCGGTAGCGCAATGATGGTAAGAGGAAATTCGACATCGCCTGACTGCAACACGAGAACCAAGTATTGAATAGAATAGCCGAGGAAGAAGAACATATCGATCTTGAGGATCGTCAACAGGATTTGATACCATCGATACATGTCTATACAAGCAAGCAATGAGATACACATACACACATATCACCCTAGGCATCCTTTACTTACTTCGAATCTCAGGATCAGCACCGATTTTCTTGTAGATACGCCATCTACAATAAAGGTAATGTATGTAAGCCATCCATTTCTTTGATACGTATAGTTTTGCTATTCCTTTACCCAAACTCTTGGTATAACCTCGCACCCAAATACAGATAAATGAGCTCACAAAGTCCAATGACGATAACGTTGGCAATCAAGAGACGATCGATCAAAGCTTTGAGGTCTGAGAAGTCGACACCATACATGGCCACGGTGGATGTGAGGGCTGGATTGTTGTTTTGTATATCGTTCAATGCTTCCGAGATTTGTTGAAACTGAAAGCTGCCATACATGAGACAGCACAAATTCAATAGAATGAAGGCAATGACTTGAATGGTATTCTGCATCCGTACCTGCCCATTCAATCAGCCTTTGGTTAGAATCCCAATGTTGCGTCTGTATCCCCTTAAATCATCCACTTACTGCATCCCATGCAATGCCGACTTGATACACTTGGCAGATGATGAAAATCATGAGGTATACAGGAATGCCTTGCCCTAGCTCCTCGTTCGCACTATCGGATTCATGCGTTTAGTGTATTGCGTTCCCTTACGCTATCGTCGACGATGATGATACCCATCCATCCACGTACTGATGCTGTATGAACTTTGCAAATATGACGGCTTCCAACGCAATGACAACGATGGCTTCGAAAACTGATGTCAAGACAAGAACAACCGAATGCCGTGAACTAGCAAACTAGAAGAAGAAGACATAAATAAATACCGCCATTGAATGAGTCTTCAAGTGACAATGAAGGGAAGAGGCTTACATTGAAGCGTGATTCAGTCCTCTCAGTGGGGAAGTCGTACATTTTGTGGGAGGTTGGACCTGAATCGAGGCAAGATGCGGATAGGTTCTCTGTCGACATTGGTTATGAGAAATAAAAGGGGGGAGAACCAAGAACCAAGGATAAAGAAAGAAAGAAAGAAAGAAAGAAAGAAAGAAAGAATATGGAAAGGGAAGAAGAGCAAGAAGGATGAATATTGTTTCTATGTGTCCTCTCTTTCGTTGCGTATGTGTGTGAGTGGGTGCACCCGCTCGGGCGCAGTAATTAAAATGCAAGGTTAGTTAGTGCCTTCATGAACTGCCTTTTGTGTCAATCGATACAAAAGGCGAAGTATTACTTAGCATTGTTATTGCTGTTACTTGATGTGATGACTTTGGTGGTGGTGGGGGGGGAGGGAGGGAGGGGGGGAAGGAGGAGAGGGGGTTGCTCATATCATCCATCCATGACCTTGATGTATGCTGAACCATCAAAAGCTTCCAAAAAGACAACTCCATTGTCATCACTGACGATCAAAAAATCATTCGGAATGCGTCTTCGAAAGTAGGGTGCGGCATAATGTACCATGAACAAGTTCCCTGCTCATAGGTTACTTTGTTGTACCATCTGCTTATCCTTGTTGCCATCACCGACCCACACACAAACACAGGGATTACTGTTACAGGTAAGGGGTTGCTTGGATGATAAGTGATCAGGGAATAGAGAATGGTGTCATTAGTAGACACAAGGCCAAGGAAAACGGAATAATCGATGCTTGTGGTGGTAGTAGGTATCATTATTATATCCAACCCTATGATACATTTGATTGGTTGCTATGCTTTCATCCTGATCTTGCATAATAAAATGATACGTTTCTTTGTCCCTGGTTACTGTTTTCTTTATGACTTGACAATGCTTCTTCCACCCAAAGATGCTCTGCATGCTTCCTTTGTGTATTTCCTCGAGGATCGCTGTGGTTGGGATTGCTTTTGTATAAAGGATATGCGTTCCTTGGCGTGCTTATTGAATGGCATGCAAGTAGCGGATGAGATTCGTTATTTTTTGGAAATCTAAGATCTATTTTACTTGATCGCCATGGGAAACATCCATCATCGATGTGTAATGAATGTTGTGATGAAAAGTTTAATCTTGTGTGCATTACAAACGCGGGGTTTTCTCTCTTTCTAAAAGTGTCACGAGCCACCCACCATGCATCGAATTTGGAAAGAAGGAGACATTGAGGGAGAAGAGATCAGGTCAAAATGTATGTGCGCGCTTTTCGGAAGCGCTTCTGCATCGGATATGTTTATGCCGAGGCTTATCCATTAGGTGCACGCTATCTGCATTAGCTTCACCACGCATGCAGCAACGATGGCTGTTTGCTCTCTTCCATATTGTTTCCATGTTTCTCTAACCAGTTTCGTCATTGGTGGCAACCTTGGGAGGAAACTTTAATGACTCCTGAGCCAGAGGCATCTTTGTTTCCCAATTGTTATGGGTGTGCATGTACGTCTGTGTGTGCATATGGCCTGTGCTCGCACCATAGCGGGGAATCTGTGACAAGGATGATCTCAGCATTGTGGGTGGCGGGATATTGTGCGTAGCTCAGTAAGTGGAGGAGAAGGTTGCAGGTGCAGTAAGGGGATGTTAAATGCAGTAAAGAGATCACTGTATGAGATGTTGCAGTTAAGTTTCAGTTATGATCATAAGATTTTCGCTGGTAATACACGCTCTATGTCTTTGCTCTCTCTCCCTCGCGATATTTCACTCTTTGAGCCATACAAACGCGGGTTTTCCAAAGACGGTCTTTTCGATAATCGTTACACAAACTGCGTCCTTTAGTAGCTACTACGGAAAATGGAACAAACCGCTCTTTGGCCGCCTATGACGAATGATTGTCATTGTTTTATGATACTTACACAAGGTCCCTTGCTCAAAATGGTCACCTCCAAGGCCTTGCCCCATCGGCGTTTCACACTTTTTTGAAAGAACCTACACCAAAGCATCGATTGCTCGGGAACGCAACCACATGTCCCAAATCAGATTCTCCTCCTCCGAATGTGTGAATATAATCCAAATCATCATCATTTCACCCGCTTTCTTTTTTGCTTTCTTTCCCGATTTATTTCTCTTTCATACCAGCTTCTTCTCTCACTTTTTCACTGGTATCATCAAAATGAACACACAAACGAATACAACAACGTTACTTTCCTCTCCAGCTAGCAGTATGACATCCAGCAGCTTTGCCGTCATCGATATCTTCAACCAAAGAGCAAGGCACCATCATTACCACCAACAAAAAACAAAACCAAACATCAATGTCGTGTGCATTGAAAAACGCGATCATCAATGGTAGCCGACAAGATTTCAACAACATTTGCGAAAGAGCATCCAGCCATGATTTGGCCCAAGAAAACAATGACATGGCGTGTTGCGCGTGTCATACAATACCCCCCTGAATGTTCGACAAGAGGCCGTGCGCAAATTGGGCCCACTCAAGAAATCGGGTGGGTGGCCTTATACAATACATTATTGCTTCAAAGGTGCGTGTGGCTATTGCCATGCTTGAGTTTTTACAACAACATTGTGCACATGAACCATTGCGTTACGCTGTCAATCGTCAATGGGGTTCCAACAATACGGCTTTGCATCTAGCTTGTTTCTGGAATATGCCTCGGCTTGTACGACTCTTGCTAGACCTGGGTGCCGATTGCAATACGGAATGCCAATCTTGTTTCCCCGCAGATTGTTGTCGCACGGCCCCTCATAGCAATGATTGCAGGGCCATGTTGTCATCCTGAAAACAGCATCAGCAACAACAACAACAACAACACGCTATTCGTCCATCCATGTTGTTGAAAAAAGGCAATGGAACAACACTATAACAGCAACATGACGACAACATCATCCATCATGGACTCGTATATGCAAACCACCACCACACCACCACCATCACCAGCAGCTATTCCTCCCGAATACTTTGCTGCAGGGGTACCATCAATATCCACATCCTCATCCATGCTGTCAGCTGATGGCTCATCCACATGTTGGACACCACCCACATCACCTATGCGTCGTCGCATGTGTTTTTTCACCACCTGTCAACATGCTTCATGAAACGCATTCAAACAACAGCACCAGCAAACATGTTCGTTTTGATCCTCAAACATTGATCCATGATGCTTGCATGCGTGGTAATTTGCCAAGTTGCTCAACCAAGGATATGGATGCAAATCCTTGCCTACGTATGGTGCACAAAAGACCGCACGCTTTTGCAAGTCGCTATCATTTTGGTCATCATCAACTGGCCTCATTTGCTTGAAAAAAGCAGGATCAGGTGGATCATTACGATACCCAAGGTAAGTGTTTTAAAGAAAAGTCATCATGAATGATGATACGTTATTCACACATACGCACATTCATTAGGCTGGAGCTTCAGGAGGGAGGGAAGGAGGGGGAAGGGGGTTGCTCATATCATCCATCCATGACCTTGATGTATGCTGAGCCATCAAAAGCCTACAAAAAGACAACTCCATTGTCATCACTGACGATCAAAAAATCATTCGGAATGCGTCTTCCGAAAAGTAGGGTGCGGCATAATGTACCATGAACAAGTTCCCTGCTCATAGGTTACTTTGTTGTACCATCTGCTTATCCTTGTTGCCATCACCGACCCACACACAAACACAGGGATTACTGTTACAGGTAAGGGTTGCTTGGATGATAAGTGATCAGGGAATAGAGAATGGTGTCATTAGTAGACACAAGGCCAAGGAAAACGGAATAATCGATGCTTGTGGTGGTAGTAGTTTGTCGTGTACTATCAACCCTATGATACATTTTTGATTGGTTGCTATGCTTTCATCCTGATCTTGCATAATAAAATGATACCGTTTCTTTGTCCCTGGTTACTGTTTTCTTTATGACTTGACAATGCTTCTTCCACCCAAAGATGCTCTGCATGCTTCCTTTGTGTATTTCCTCGGATCGCTGTGGTTGGGATTGCTATGTAAAGGATATGCGTTCCTTAGCGTGCTTATTGAATGGCATGCAAGTAGCGGATGAGATTCGTTATTTTTGGAAATCTAAGATCTATTTTACTTGATCGCCATGGAAACATCCATCATCGATGTGTGTAATGGATGTTGTGATGAAAGTTTAATCTTGTGTGCATTACAAACGCGGGTTTTTCTCTCTTTCTAAAAGTGTCACGAGCCACCACCATGCATCGAATTTGGAAAAAAGAAGGAGACATTGAGGAGAAAGAGATCAGGTCAAAATGTATGTGCGCGCTTTTCGGAAGCGCTTCTGCATCGGATATGTTTATGCCGAGGCTTATCCATTAGGTGCACGCTATCTGCATTAGCTTCACCACGCATGCAGCAACGATGGCTGTTTGCTCTCTTCCATATTGTTTCCATGTTTCTCCTAACCAGTTTCGTCATTGGTGGCAACCTTGGGGGAGGAAACTTTAATGACTCACAGACCCAGAGGCATCTTTGTTTCCCAATTGTTATGGGTGTGCATGTACGTCTGTGTGTGCATATGGCCTGTGCTCGCACCATAGCGGGGAATCTGTGACAAGGATGATCTCAGCATTGTGGGTGGCGGGATATTGTGCGTAGCTCAAGTAAGGGGTGGAGAAGGTTGCAGGTGCAGTAAGGGGATGTTAAATGCAGTAAAGAGATCACGCATGTATGAGATGTTTGATTCAGTTCAGTTATGATCATAAGATTTTCGCTGGTAATACACGCTCCTTGTCTTTGCTCTCTCTCTCCCTCGCGATATTTCACTCTTTGAGCCATACAAACGCGGGTTTTCCAAAGACGGTCTTTTCGATAATCGTTACACAAACTGCGTCCTTTAGTAGCTACTACGGAAGCCGGAACAAACCGCTCTTTGTATATGACGAATGATTGTCATTGTTTTATGATACTTACACAAGGTCCCTTGCTCAAAATGGTCACCCCTCCAAGGCCTTAACCCCATCGGCGTTTCACACTTTGAAAGAACCTACACCAAAGCATCGATTGCTCGGGAACGCAACCACATGTCCCAAATCAATTCCTCCTCCTCGAATGTGTGAATATAATCCAAATCATCATCATTTCACCCGCTTTTTCTTTTTTTGCTTTCTTTCCCCGTTTATTTCTCTTTCATACCAACTTCTTCTCTCACCTTTTCACTGGTATCATCAAAATAGACAACACACAAACAGGACACAACAACGTTACTTCCTCTCAGCTAGCAGCAGTATGACATCCAGCAGCTTTGCCCGTCATCGATATCTTCAACCAAAAGAGCAAGGCACCATCATTACCACCAACAAAAACAAAAACCAAACATCAATGTCGTGTGCATTGAAAAACGCGATCATCAATGGTAGCCGACAAGATTTCAACAACATTTGCGAAAGAGCATCCAGCCATGATTTGGCCCAAGCTCTATTGACATGGCGTGTTGCGCGTGTCATACAATACCCCCTGAATGTTCGACAAGAGGCCGTGCGCAAATTGGGCCCACTCAAGAAATCGGGTGAATTTGACGCTATACAATACACATTATTGCTTCAAAAAGGTGCATTGGCTATTGCCATGCTTGAGTTTTTACAACAACATTGTGCACATGAACCATTGCGTGCCTTTGTCAATCGTCAATGGGGTTCCAACAATACGGCTTTGCATCTAGCTTGTTTCTGGAATATGCCTCGGCTTGTACGACTCTTGCTAGACCTGGGTGCCGATTGCAATGCACGGAATGCCAATCTTGTTTCCCCCGCAGATTGTTGTCGCACGGCCCCTCATGGCAATGATTGCAGGGCCATGTTGTCATCTGAGAAACAGCATCAGCAACAACAACAACAACAACACGCTATTCGTCCATCCATGTTGTTGAAAAAGGCAATGGAACAACAACACTATAACAGCAACATGACGACAACATCATCCATCATGGACTCGTATATGCAAACCACCACCACACCACCACCACCATCACCAGCAGCTATTCCTCCCGAATACTTTGCTGCAGGGGTACCATCAACCACATCCACATCCTCATCCATGCTGTCAGCTGATGACTCATCCACATGTTGGACACCACCCCCATCACCTATGCGTCGTCGCATGTGTTTTTCACCACCTGTCAACATGCTTCATGAAACGCATTCAAACAACAGCACCAGCAAACATGTTCGTTTTGATCCTCAAACATTGATCCATGATGCTTGCATGCGTGGTAATTTGCCAGAGTTGCTCAATTTGCTCAAGGATATGGATACCAAATCCTTGCCTACGTATGGTGCACAAGACCGCACGCTTTTGCAAGTCGCTATCATTTTTGGTCATCATCAACTTGTACCTCATTTGCTTGAAAAAAGCAAGGATCAGGTGGATCATTACGATACCCAAGGTAAGTGTTTTAAAGAAAAAGTCATCATGAATGATGATACGTTATTCACACATACGCACACATTCATTAGGCTGGACGGCGTTGCATTATGCAGCCAAGTATGGTCGCTGGGTTGCCATGGAACAATTGGCACCTATTGCCAACATTCATGCAAGAACGCTCGATGGTTGGACCATTTATGATTGCCCAAAGACACATGTTGACAAGCAAAAGTGCAGAGGTAAAGAACAATGATGCCCACCCATGGCGTGTATTGATGCATGTATTATCCTATAGCCATCGTCGAGAGAGCTTTACGTCGACATCACCATGGCAACAATATCACCAAACCTTATCACTCCTACTAACAATGACACCTCTTTTGAATTCAACCCCCTTCAACAAAGCATACCCTAATCCCCCATATATACTTATACCTATATACCCTTTCCTCCACAAAAAGCAAATGCTGTTTCCATCTACTGTGTCTATTTATGTATTTCTAGCCCGCTCGTTTGTATCTTTCTATCCTTTCAGCTGAGCACATGTTTTTTATATAGCCTCCCATCCCCCAGTGTATTCTTATTTTACATTACCACCATCACCTTCATTGTTCATATGTATACTATGCTGTACCCATTTCTCTATTATTGTATTCTACAGACCATCATCATCGTACACCTACTCCTCCTCTTTTTATTCATCTCCCTTTTTCCTTTTTCTTATGCGGACCAATTCCACTCGTTCTTTTCTTTCAGGTTCTAAGAGACGCTCACACACACACACACACACACACACACACACACACACACACATTCACAGAGAACTATAAAATGATTGACCTTTGTCACATTACTATTTTTGGGGTCCCAAAGAAAAGAGAAAGAGAGAGACTACAGAATGATATAAGCTATTTACAAAGAGTAGGAGGAGGAAAAGTAAAAGAGAGGAGGTGGATGATTAGGAGGATAAAAGAAAGGAGTGATACTACATTAGGGTGATGTTATACTGGGGTCAAATAAGGAAATGGGTATAAACACGACTTGCAGGATGCACCTGCATTTCATTGCACTTGAAGACATTAAGTTCACTTCTGATCTCGTGGGCTATTTCAGGTGTCAGGTGGATGCAAGCTGCACATGGATCGGGTTCTCTGTTGTACTCGATGCGTGAATAGGTTGGATGCACCGTAACCTTTTTGCTGTATCGCACCTTGGGTTCTCCATTGGCTCTTGGACGTTGTGGTTGATGTCGCCAAAATCGATGGATAAACTTGTACCGCCGAGCCTTGGTATAATTGGTGGATGTTGTTTTGGCACAAGTTGTTGTGTAGGTAGGCTTGCTAGTATCATCATGAGTCTCTGCTGCTGCTGCTGCTGCTGGTAGCAGTGAAGGATCATCGTTGCTTGTCGTTACAGATTCATCCGCTTTTTTGCTTTGCTTAAGGATACCCTTGATAGGTAATGAATGGCAAGGTGCTTTGTTGTGGATATACATTGGTGGAGGTGGTGATGGTGATGGTGCTGAAATGCGTAAAGCTTGTTTGAAGCGCTTCTTGAATGATGGTGGATACTCTCCAGCAAGGGATGATGGTCGTTGTTGTTGCTCATCATCCTCGGGTGTCAATGTAATGTCACTGTCACTGCTGTTAAAAATAACAGTGTCATCTTCCTCCGCATCGACAGCCATTGTTGTCATGGTAGTTGTATCTTTTTGATCCACCATAGTGATATCTTGTTGTTTGTTCGACTGCTCTTCCATACAAAACTATAACACCCATCTCATTAGCTTACATGTCATATAGCATGTTTTCGACAAAGCTTACCATGGCTGATGGCTGTTGTTGATATACCACCTCCATTGACATGTAATAAATGGTAGAGGTAATTGAAAATGATTGAAGCACTGACACTTGAGAAACGAGTAGCTGGCTTTTATATATGCAAACGTGAGAATACAGTACCCCAAGTTGTACGTGCCCTTGATACACACCACCTTCCAATGTCCAAGGAGATAGCAAATGTAGCAACTAGAGAGGGGAAAACTGGAAGGAGCAGGTGATAGTATAATAGTATGGAAGGCTTACGGGTGAGGCATGCGTAGACATGTCCCTCTTAGGATGATAACAGAATGCATTTTGCCATACTCGGCTAGAGGAGGGATATCCACGCCTCATTTCCCCTCAAAGGGTGGCCCGAGATGGCAAGGGCAAGTGGTAAATCCATTGTGTGTGTTTCGATTGACAGGTTTTATTATTTGTTTTTCCCTCGAATGCTCCTTATGGATGCTTTTGTCTCTATTTTCTCCTTGAATTGGTGTCACCACAACAACAAGCACACACCTTTTTTCTTCTGTCGTCTCCTTGTTGGACAACATAAAGGACACCTGTTCCTGCTGCTGCTCTCCCACTTGAAATCAATCATAAGTCCCTTCAAACGTGTATGTGCATGCGTGATTCGGAGGAAAAGGATACATTTATTCAGCTACATACGTATCAAATATTGATGTCGACGATAAAAGATAGGAATGTTTATTAATGCATATGCATTCGTGGGCTTGGATATGATGCGTTCCAATTATTGGGTTATAGATGTATGAGGTCAATGCATACCCACATGTGGCGCCCGACCAATTACGGCATAAAATGTCGTTGCATGTCCGTGACTGATCAAGTGCAAGATTGGTGGTACGTACCAATAAAGTACTTGTTTCATTGTTGTCATATCCACGTATAGTACATGTTTACCAAGTGCACCAGCAACCGGATTAAGCGTGGCACAGGATATAAACAAGCCTGGATCTCCTTTGATAAGCTATAAATGGATCACTGACAATGGCAACATTTACGTTAACAAAGACTATTTTAGATCCCTGTAAAGAATTATGCAACTCGTACTCCTACATCCAGGCGTGACATGGAATGGTATTACTTGTCATACACGCAACCTCTTCTTCGTTGGATGTTGTTTATGTACCTTTCTAAAGGCGGCTGTTGTCCCATTTGTGCAGTAACCTGTCATTGGTGGTATGTGCGTGTAATCATCACGTGCCATTCACTTTTCTTATAATGGTCTCGACACCATCGCATTGTAGCAGTAAACAAGCTCCATCACGCTTCTTGCAGTATATAGGCGAAACATGCAGGCACTTGTTCCTTGAAATTTTCTTATAATGAAGCATGGGGGCTTTATGAGAACAAAATTGATCAGCATCCCCGAGAGCATCTTGCGAGAAAGTTTTGAATTCGAGGTTGCCAACCTCAAGGTAATGGACCGCCCACCCTACTTCCCGCCATTTCTACATTTGGACCCTCCCATTCAAAACTTTTTATAATGAAGTCAGCGACTTTTAAATGAATGAAGTTGATCAGCATGCCCAAGATCATCTTGTGTGAAATTTTCAGGTTCGAGAGGGGAAATCTCAATATCAAAGTTTAATGTACAGTGTTCATGCATTTTACAAGTGGTGTCCGATCTTAATTTCCATTCTCAGCTTCTTCCCTCTTCCTTCCATTCACAAGTGTTGACCCATTCAAGTATACAACTACCACCTGCAAACGATTGTCCTGCTTCAACCCATCATGTCAATCCTACAATTGCCGTGATCCGATTGTCTTTGGCTGAATGGCAAGTCCATGGCGTGTACGCAGCCTTGTTGTCACTCTTCTACAACGCACGAATCTCTTGACACAACACCTTCTCTTGTGCACTCCTCTATCACCATCAAGCGTAACAGCATTCACTCCAGCAGTGTCTATCAGCGATGTCTTTACTCCATTGTCTCGAACAGCGTACTTTACTTGCAGCAACTTGCCTTACAGCCTTTTCTTACGTGAACAGCACGTAGCCATTGTATGGAAGCAGCTTTATTTACGTGTAGCAACTCGCTTTCGTGCATACGGATTCCAATGGATGATTCCATATCAGCTATCAAGTACAGCACGATTCAAGCAATCTTCGTCTGGTTGAGGTGCGTTGGAAAATAGAGATGGATCAACAGCAGGATGGGAGAGGAAGCATATCAGCAGCAATATTGGATTTGCGACAGTTATAATGGATGGATGGATGGGATCAAGTGCAGTGATGAGAAATCCTGGAATGTTTCTTTGGTTATTTGGCGCGTCGTCAACAGAAACGATGGATCATATCATATGAATGCGGCTGAGGATGATGATGGCGAGAGGTGTTTTACTGCCATGGATGATATTGGAGTACTCAAGTCAATGCACGCAACAGCTACTACTTTGCAAATCATGGATGAAGGATATCTACAACGGCGGCAAGCAAGAATAGAACAACACAATTATCCCTGTTACCTCTATCCAATTCTCCCGTATCTTATTCAATCTGCAATACTGTTCCCTTTATCGTGTTTACTTGATAAACATTCACACTACCATGATGCTATTGTTCGACTTTTTCATTGAATAAAACTTGGTCGCATATGAATCATAGCTGCCAACGATGCTTTACTCAAAAGAGCAAGGCACCATCCCGTTCCACCCATAGCAAATAAACATCCACCATATCAGTAGCTGCTGTCCTCAAGCGACCTTCTTGGGTAGGCGTCATCAGAGAGACACATCATGCACTGCAACAAATAAACCCGGTCTTGATGAAATAGCATACGCGAGAATATTGATTTGCCGAGAGAACGTCCAAGGTATCCATACAAGTACTTGAGGAATGAGATCCGTCATGACACCGATAAAAACATTGCTATGAAGATCCACCGATGCAGAGACGACTTGGCAGGTAGCTGTTTCCCAAAACCATGGAAACGGTATCCTTGACAACCACAACTATAAGATAGAGATCGCTTGCTTGCTTCTGAGAAACCCACCCAAATTCAAATGTTGATTTTCGACTTTCAATGCAATAGGATTCGCCACTGACATCTGTTAGGAGACCAAATGGATTCTGATGGCGCCAAAGAGCATGCGAAAATATAGCTTGATGGAATGATGGGCCTATAAAAATGCATATCACTAATTTATCTCTGAGGTAATGGTAACAATACTTAGCCAGTGTCATATGAGAATCCACGATGTTTGATGCCACCCAGTAACCAAAACACATTTCCTTGCTGCAGAGATGTCGACACAGTGACTAATTCTGATAGCCGTTTCTCCAAGCGATACTTGATGATGAATACCTTGAGAGATGGATAAACCTTGACAGCACCAAAAGGACACGTAACATTGTTGCTAGTTGCTGATGTGATACACCCATAGAGACATGCGCTGTAGAGTATTCTTGAAAGCAATCGCCCAGAAGAAGAACCACCAGAGGATGAAGTAAACGTTGTTGACACCAAAGATATGGACCCTATTGTTGCTCATTCCTGCTTCTTGCTTGGTTGCTGATATGATCCACCGATACAGGCATGCATATATGAGGATATCCATCGAAAGGATTGTCGACAACTAGAAACACAATCATAACGCTTGGCGACACCAAAAGATATAGAAGATGTTGCTTGTCGTTGCAGATGCTATAAAAGGAAGTGTCCAATAGGTGGTACAGTAACGAAAACCATCGAACGATTTAATAAGGCAAGCTGACACTGAAGGATGCTGTCGACGTTGTTCTTTGACCCTGACATGATTCACCTATAAAAGATGCACGGTAAACAGTTTCCCGAATCCATAGAACGATAATTAGCAATGACAGCTGCATCCATGAATATTCCAAAGGACCAAAATACAAGTAGTTTGCTGAATAGCACACATACTATAATAAAAGAGGGGGTTGGTTGGGATTGGTGCCAAAAAACGGATCATTCACTACTTACCATTGAATGATCCATATGAATAAAACCCTGTCGACATCCAATGATAGCTGCATCCATCAAGAATCCAAAGGGAACAAGACAAGTAGCTCGCTGAATAACTCACATGAAAGAGGGTGTTAGTAGGCATTGAAAGAAAGAATGGATCATTATTTACCAATGACAGCTGCATCCATAGAAATCCCAATGCACTAGAAGACAAGTAGCTTGCTGAATAGCCCACATACTATAATAAAAGAGGAGGTTGGCAGGCGTTGAAGAAGAGAACGGATTATCATTTACCAATGTAGCCATACGCACGAAAACATGTAGGCATCCGATGGCAGCTGCATCCATATGTAGAAATCTCAATGCACCAGAAGACATGCAGCTTGCTGAATATCTCACATACTATAATAATAGAAGAGGAGGTTGATTGGGATTGGAGCCAAAACACGGATCATCCACTATTTACCACTGATAGCCATATACACGAAAACATGTTGACATCCAATGACAGCTGCATCCATGAAAACCCAAAGAACCAGAAGACAAGTAGCTTGCTAAATAGTCCCCACACTATAATAAAAGAGGAGGTTGGTTAGGATTGGAACTAAAAAACGGATCATCCCATATTTACCAATGATAGCCATACGCACGAAAACAGGTTGACATCAATGACAGCTGCATCCATGAAAACTCCAAATGACCACGAGACAAGTAGCTTGCTGAATAGTCCGCACACTATAGTAAAAGAGGATGTTGGTAGGCATTGTAGAAAAGAGCGGATCATCATTTACCAATGATAGTCATATGCACGCAACCCTGATGATATCCAAATCCAGTCGGTTCTTTTCAATCGTCCGCTTGTTTATAAGGCCCGCTACGGTGGTACTCGGCTTGAAAGCGATGGAACGATACTTTATGGGCATTTGCAGTGAGAAGGTTGAGTAATATTGATACCACCAAAGATAGCATACTTACATGATGCCGAAGAGCCCTTACAAAGAGAGACAACGAGACAATCCTTGCTGCCCAAGACCACATGCAAATCGAGAAAGCATTGTGCATCGAAAAGCCCAAACCAGATCCTAGCTGCGGAGTGACGTACATATGGCTAAAGAGCGATGTGAATGGCAATCGTTTTTCATTGGAAATCGAATGCAGCTTGACGATGAATGCCTTGAGGAGATGCATAAATGACCTTGGCAACACCAAAGATGTCAACGCGGTTTCTCATTGCTTGTTGATGACATGATCCATCCATAAGACACGTATAGTTGTAGAGATGCATCAAAGGAATCGCCAACAGAACCACCAAGGAATAGAAAGGTTGCTGATATCAAAGATATACCCAAGTTGTTCCTTGCTGCTGATGTGATCAATCGATAAGAGACCTTCATTTCAGGATGCCCACCAGTGCCGATAACGAGAAGAACCAGATGATGGGATAAAGCTTGATATGGATGTTGTTACTTGTTGCTGATACAATCCACCCACAAGAGACTTGCATTGGCGGACACTCTTCAGAGAAATCGCCCGTTGCTTGGTAACCAACCACCAGAAATGAAATAAAGATTGACAACACCAATAGATAAACGCGCTTTTCCTCATGGCTGACATGATTCACCTATAAAAAAGATGCACCATAAACAATTGTCCAAACTCATCCAACAATATAGCAATCATAGCTGTGATCTTGTAAACTCCAAAGCACCAAAAGACAAGTAGCTCTCTGCAATGGTCCCTCTAAATAATAATGGTAGGCGTTTCAGCAAAGGTCCCAAAAAGCATGAGAGTCATACATACCTGAGCCATGGTGATCACAAGGAATTGCAACCAAATACACCATCCGAAGGCAATACAATAATCAATCTGCAGCGTCAAGGTATGCCACCATATGTACTATACTCTCATTGGATCCTGAAATTGGCATCATAAGAGATATCCACCTTCTCTCTGTAGGCAAGGAAATCAATAGCCGTACTTGGATGGAGGCCGTGTGCACAGCGGATGCCTTTTCAAATTGGCCTTGCCATCGCATCTTGAGTCACACTGTTTCCGGGCCAAAATTCCCCAGGAGAGCACAGTACTATACAATGACATCCTTGACGTGCAGCCTTGATAATAATAGTATTGCCGGAAGAGGCTCGGCCACTGTATGGTGTTTGGTAAGTTCACCTGCTGAATCCAACCAATCCCGGAATGATGCACTGTACCTCTAGGTATTCCCAATACCATTGTTGCTGCAAATAACCTGGTATTCATGCGATCCAGTAGATGCTGCTGCTGTTTCATTGTAAGGCTTGTTAATTAACATGTTTTGCTTTGTATACCCAATGCCATGCATACCATTGAGCCAACCATACAGCATTCTTGCTTTGAGGTCCTTAACTTGTTGCTGCCACAGGTACCATAAACCAACGTGTCCAAGCTACAGTAAATGAAGTGTAAGGTAACAATAGCATTCGCTTTTCATGTCGACATACCCATAGTAACAATAGGTTGCGACCCTCCTTGATGACAACCATGGAAAGCATACACACGACACACGACGCCCCCTTTGAATCTCGTATGAACGCGAGAACAGCAAACTACACGTGAACTTTAGAACCACAATGTCCAACTTGAATAATAAAGTAATGCAGCGATGGAACGTACATGTTGTATTGCTGTCGACTTGAGTCATGGGCAGATCGCGCGTACTTGTTGTTGAATGTCTGCAACTGGAAAGTGTCGCCATTGAGCACAATGTTCACCCCAATGAACGCTGTACATTGTAAGAGATAACACCAATTAACGCGTTGTAGTTTGTAAATGGAGAAAGCTTACCTTTTTTTGTGAAGTAGAAGTGAAGAAGAGTGGTCTCTTTGTTCCTCCTGTTCGCTCCAATTCGTGCACTCCATGCCACCCCGCTTGCTACAGCTATTACTGTTTATACGTAACCTCAACAATATCCTATGCTCTTAGCTCCATAAGAATGACCACTGCTCAAGTCTTCGATTGAGAACAGCCCTCGTAATTAAGCTATTAGGTCTGTGCGCATTACATGAATCCGTCAATGGGTTATGCAACTCCACTCCTGAACCAACTTGTGTAACCTATTATGTAACCCCCTTACCAAATATGATATCTCGCTTTCCACCCTTCAATTTGCTGTCCCCCTTTCAATGCAGAAAACAACCAAGTGATCTACCCCTTGCACATCAGAGCTAATAGTAGGATACCCAAGTATTATGTTGGATCCAATTTTCATTTAATAAAAAGTCGAAGAACACGTAGACACGGTATTGTGGATGTTTATCAAGTAGATACAAGATACATAAGGGAAAAATATATCCAAATTGAATAGGCTATGGGCGAAGCACAGTATATAGTCACCAGGGATAATTGCGTCATCCTTTTCTTGATTGCTGTCGCCATGATCACCTTTCATCCATGGTTGCAAAGTAGGTGCTGTATGCTTTGGCTCCAGTATCCCAATATCTTCATCCATTGCTGTGAAACACCTTCTTTCGTCAAAGATCAACAGATGTGGTTTTTGGATTGAAAAGGGGAATAGGAATTTGAAGGTGGGAAGGCGAGATTGGATTAGTGACATCATTGTATGGATCAGGGTGCTTTTGTTCTTTTGTGGCATTTTGCACTCGTTTAAACTTCCTAATGCACATGCTAATAAACAAAAGGCAGTGGCAATTATTGAACGCTTGCATTGCAAAGATTATTGGTTGTTACGTAAGATTGGTTCATTGTAAGCTTAAACCATTATGTTCAAGAAAGAGTGAGCTTGGCACGAGCACATTGACAAGCCATGCTCATCTATGCCAATTTTCATCTAGCCTATCTTATCCAACCCTACATAAGAACGAACAATGCCATACGTGCTATCATAGGCGGACCTTACTATAGGCGTAATATAGGGGTCAATATCCATCATGCACTCCCACCAATAGGATCTACCCTTCAACTCGGCTAGTTACACAAACACACCCCTCTGCATCCTTGGTGTCAAGCTACTTGACAATGAACAAAGACCACTTCTCATATAGCATCACCCTTACAGCATATGTAAAACATAAAGCTGCCTGTATCTCCAAACTTTACAATCAAACGTGGGCTCTTTAATAGATCAACGTGCTCGTCGGGGTCAAAGGAATCTTGTGTCAAACTATGAAGTCCATCGTGGCCATTCCCAGATTTCGCAATGTCGCCACCAGCCAAACTGGATCCGGGGGTCGACCTCTTCGACGACGACGACCAAAAAATATTTTTTGGGCTGTTTGCGACATTGAACGCGAAACTTTCACACAAGGTGCTGTTGGCCAAGCCGAGCCCATTGCTCTATTCAAAACCCCACGTTTCATTGTAAAGTTTGGAGATACAGGCGCCTTTATGTTTGTAAGTGTGATGCTATAAGAAGAGTGGTCTTTGTTCATTGTCAAGTAGGTGGACCCTGGCAGAGCAAAAGATGCAGAGGGTCGTGTTGTGTAACACAGCTACTTTTGCATGAATGGAAGGGTCAATGTATAATTACTTTATGGATCATCTAGGAACAGGCATGTATTGCTAGCTAGCGGCCACTTTTATCCAATCATCATTGTTGCGAGATCCACTGCATGGGAACGATGCCCCTGCTCTAGGCATTCATTTCCACGATTAAAGTAGGTTGATCCGAGCTGATTTGACTGAGCTGCGGTCAAAGAGATTACATCACTCTGGACATAGAGCACGCTCGATGTAGCTCAACCGATGTAATCTTGTGTGAGCGTAACTCAACCAAATCAGCTCGGATCAACCTATTTTAATCATGGAAATGAATGTCTAGAGCAGGAGCATCGTCCACCTACAATAGAACGCACAAAAGTTGGGAATGCACAAAAGTGGCTATTAGCTGCCAATGTATGACATAAAAGTGAGAGTTGCGTACCTTTCATGCATTGTCCCTGAAGTCCTGACTTTTTAGCTGAGTTACCCAAAGAGGTCCTTCTGCATCTTTGGCTCTCCAGAGTCTAGCTACTTGGCAATGAACAAAGACCACTTCTCATGTAGCATCACGCTTACAAACATAAAGGTACCTGTATCTCTAAACTTTACAATCAAACATGGGGTTTTTATTAGAGCAATGGGCTCGGCTTGGGCAACTGCACCTTGGGTGTAAGTTTCACTATCAAGCTTGCCAATCCCAGATTTCGCAATGTCGCCACCAGCCAAACTGGATCCAGGGGTCGACCTCTTGAAACTTTTTTCGACGACCAAAAAATATTTTTTGGGCTAGTTGCGACATTGAACGTGAAACTTTCACACAAGGTGCTGTTGGCCAAGCCGAGCACATTGGTCTATTAAAAACTCCATGTTTCATTGTAAAGTCTTGAGATATGGGCGTCTTTATGTTGTGTGCGTGATGCTATATGACAAGTGGTCTTTGTTCAATGCCAAATAGCTAGGCCCTGATAGAGCCAAATATGCATAGGGCGTGCTTGTGTAACGGAGCCATTTTGCATGATTGGAATGGCCAATGTATGATATCACATACACTCCCTATGATTGGCAGCTAACAGCCATTTCCTACTATTTCGATAAATCATGAATCCGGCGCTGTCCTGCTTTCCGACCTCCATAGTAAATCCCACATTGCACCCTCCCATTCAATATTTTCAAATGGAACATGAGGTCTCTTTTGGATCAACATGATCAGCATTGTAGCATTCACAGCTACAAGATACGCTAGTTTCACTGAGATTACGACATTACGATTATAGACGAGCTCATATCTTAGATACGAGATAGCTTTAGCGTAGTTTAGATGTATGTGTATAAATACAAGTGTTGTCGACGACCCGACAACGATGGTCTTTTTCCACTATCTCTCTTGACTGTAAGTAAGACGATCTTCATGTATCCCATTTAGTAGCTTGCTACCCTTATTCATCTACGATTGATATGGGACCTGCAATGCTAGAAGCATGTCCAAGAGCACCTTGTGTGAAAGCTTGAGGTGCGAGATGGGCAATCTCATAATCAAGGATTGATGTACAGTGTTCATGCATTTATACAAGAGGTGACCTACCAATTTAATTTCCACCTCTTCCACCCCTAGCATCTTGCCTCTTCCTCTCATTCTCAATTATTGCCCCATTCAAGTATACAACTACCACCTCCGAACGATTGTCCTGCTTCAACCCATCATGTCGATCCTACAACTGCCTTGATCCGATTACCTTTGACTGAATGGCAAGTCCATGGCGTGTACACAGCCTTCTTGTCACTCTTCTACAACACACGCGTCTCTCGATACGACACGCTCTCTTGCACGATCCTCTGCCACGATTAACCACACCAGTATTCATTGCAGCTGTTACCATTAGCAAGGTCTCCAGTGTCTCAATCAGCGTTTTTGCCTTGCAGCCTTTTTCACGTGAACAGCAGCTAGCCATTGTACACAAGCAGCTTTATTTACGTGTAGCAACTTGCTTCAATACGTACGGATCTTCTGGATGGGATGCCATATCAACTATATAGTACGCTGCAATACAAGCACTCTTCGCCTGGTTGAGCTGCGATGGAAAATGACCAAGAAAGAGATACATCAACCGCAGGATGGGAAAGGAAGCATATCAGCAGCGATCACATGGCTCTTTTAAACCAACGTATTGGATTTGCAATGGTTATGGATGGATGCAATCAAGGACATTGGCGTCCTGGAATGTTGCTTTGGTTACTTGGCGCGTCATCAGCAGGAAGGATACATCACGTCATGTGGATGCGGCCGAGAATGATGATGGATAGGCTGGCATTGTTGAGAAGACTTATTTTTTCACGAGAAGCAGTTTACATCCATGGATGGGGGATTGGAGTACTCGATTTTTTTCGGATAATGGAGCAGAGGCATGGTATGAGCTTATGGTTGGAAGCACTTGACAGCATAGAATTGATTGTATATCCTTATCTACAAGATTCATCGACACAAACACGAAGGCACATGAGGCACCGACTCTGGTCTTACTTGAAGCTACTTATGCTGGATGGCATGGATGATTCTATAATGGTAAGGAGATGAAGGGAAGGATCAAGGATAGCTTCAAGGTCATTGTACATATCGCCTTGGCTGTATGGGATTGAAATGGGTCTGCTGGACGGGATGCTTCTGGATGGTGCATAGCTAGATGGTTTCAACATTGTAGCTAGCGGACGTTGACGTTTTTATAAAAGCACGTACTATGTACTGTAAACTATTGAACCATGATCCGTATGCTTATTGATGACAAAAATACAAACAAGGAAGGGAGGAATGTAATATCAGGTGCAATGGTGGATGCGCTTGGATAAGGACAGACACACAAATATGAAAAGTGAGGGCGAGAGAAGAACGCTACTGCTGGAAAGCATTGCCTGAATTATTGGATATACTACGAGGGTCATACAACATTTGAGCGGGCCCTGTCATTATCTGCACATCTGCATCCAATGCTTAAATCACGACACGACAAAGAATTGTCCTATGCAACAAGGGCATAAACCCAACATATTAGAAGACCGCAGACTGGTACAAACGTTGTTGTTACCCAAGCAATGATGACCTTGTCATAGCAACATGTGCACCATACATTACGATGGATGATGCTATTATATCGGAGGAATAGATTAGACATGGACCCTATGTTGCACAAATGGATGATTGCTGAAGGTCAGCTAAAGAGTGCACGGACCATGTTGTCAAGGAGATTGCATTATTGTCGGTGAGTTAAAAGGCTATTACCATCATTGTCTGCACGTATAGATGGCCATCAGAGTCGTTTTATTAATACAAACAACAGCTAATGATATCTCTGTTGCGTTCATGTCAAGACGATGCATGCTATCCAGAGGCACGTGCCTCGATCGACATTTGTATGGTATCGCGAGCAGGAGCAGGGACGAAAACACGGTACACTGCAAGATACCACTAACGCGAGGTATGGACCACAGCGATAACGATACGAGGACAAGCGAATTAAAATAGCTGTAATCACAAAGGCAGCTCGAAGGCCATTGGCAACGTTCTCCATTCCAAGCGTTCTTGATTCCAAAGCAACAACAACAACAAACTGCGCGATTCCAACGCGACTCTATTGCCATGGCAACACAGCTAGTATGTCTCAACATTACACTCTTTTATTGCTAAGTTGAACGTCTAGATCTTGAAAAGCTATTATCTCCTTTGGCTTACACCTCTTTTCAGGATCCACCTTCGAGGAGCACCAACACGGCAGCCCATTTCAAAGGCGTTCCACTGATCAACCAATGTCCATTAGCTCTCGATCAAGCTCCCAATCGTCCAACACGACGAGCTTCATAGACACTTTAACCAACACGCAACTTATACACATAAGAAGTTATTATACGAGTTATTAAAGAACACTCATTTTATTTGATAAACAAAGACAAAGTAGACAAAGTTATTATGAAACAACCTCTTTTATTGAAAACAAAGAACGACAAGCTAGCTAGTGTGCGGCTGTTAGTTTCCTTGAGCCAAAAGATCCAAGTACTTACGGAGATGACCAACGTGAAGGTCACCGCACATCCATGTCCCCTCTCCACACGGGGCACCTTCTGCGTGTGTCAAACGAGGTGATTGCAAAGTGAGGGGGGCAACTCTACAACCAGGTGGAGTTAACCGCAAAATACTCTCAGAGCAAAATACTCTCAGAGTAAAAGCGTTGGGTACCTCCCAGGTTGCCTGGCACTTAAAGAAAAGAAAAAAAAAGAATGCTGCGGCGTCTGCTGCCCTCTTTATATTGCTTTCAAACGGCGTTTGAAAATCGTTCGCGGTTGTGGAATCCCTAGGTCATGTGATTTTTCGCCATCGTTTGTTAGTCGTTGCTATTGAAGATAAACGCCCGCTGGACCATTTATTACTCACCTCGACATCCCAGCATAACATGATCACATCCAACGTGTTGTGCTGTATTATTCCTTATTGGAAGGCCGCCGTGGTGATATACGCTGCATAATAATAGTGCTTCGACAAAATTCAGACGCTCTTTTCAGCATCGATATCATCACGACAAATTAATGTGGGTGGTATTGGTGGCAACCATGCCAGATTTGCTAATTGACGTCTTTTATTATAGAGATGATGATGATGACTATAGCGAGATGATTATAGATGATGAAGACGACAATGGCAAAGTAGCTTGAAACACGCGTGCATTGATTACCTTCTACTACTTAGCTAGCTTATTCCCTTCTTGCTCTCAAAAGAGATAAATACAGTGGCTCCGTTATCAGACTCATAAGAAATATGATTCAACAATGCTAGTTGGGAGGTACCTGTAACTCAGCATTTTACAATCAAACGTGGGGTCTTTGATAGAGTGACCACTCTCAAATGTAACCAGCATTTCCATGGGGTATAAAAAGCGAGTTTATATATAAACAGATGCTATGGTTTTTAGCTATTGAAATCCAAAATGGTTCGGGCTTGATTCACTTTTTCCTTGGAAAGGCGTCCCAAACATCGATCAACCAATGCCTGCAGGTCACCACGAAGGTCGCCTTCACTCTCCACTGCTTGGCTTAGGGATCGTAGTGATTCGTAAAAGAGCGGTTGTGTCGTCAATTTGGTGCGCCATATTTCTTTCAAAGGACTCTCTCCAGGTTCATCTTCCATCACAGTTTCAAGAAATGATATCGCTCGTTGGCTCAACAATATTAACAAATGCCGTGCCGAATACTGTGTTTGCTGTTGCCGCTGCTTCTGTTGTTGTTGTTGCTTACGTCCTTTCATCTTTTGCCATTTGGAAGCTTGCTGTTTCCTCGATGTCGTCACTTTACGCTTCTTGTTTCCCATCTTTTGCTCACTCCCTGAATCCCATTCCTGTTCAAGCATTGCTGGTGGTGGTGGTGGTGGTGGTGTTGTTGTCTTTGGGTAGTATTCTGGATGGTTGTGCGCGAATTGTAATTCTTCACCAATTGAAAGTAGAATGCTGATGATAATAAATACAACTTCATCGTCTCGGTCGTCGTCGACTTTGCTGTATTGTTCATGTGATCGCGAAAATAAATCAAACAACGTCTCGATTTCGGGTACGTCTCCAATCATCATCAATTCCATCATCGTTTTTGAAAATTCATGTTGATTCGTTGAGGTTTGCTGATCATGTTGGATGCCAATGTTGATGAATTGCTCAATCATTTGTTTGATCTGGGCAGGGGCTTTGTCGTACAAGCCAATGAGCTGAAATACCCACTTTTTGGAAACCGAAAATAGGGTGCCATTGTCCTTGAGCCATTGACGTTCCCATTCAGTCACCAGCCTTTGTGTTTTGACCTTGTCACGCAATTGTACCATCTCATGTAATAAAGACACCATCCCAAGATGTTGAACCGAAAATACATTGTGCTGAGTTGTCACGTGCAAAATCTCAAAAGCTGAGGGAGGAATGATGTCGCTGCCATTCAGTGATGTGCCGAGGAAAAATTCATATGAATCAGCATCGCTTAGCATACGATGAAACAATTGCAATGCCACTGAATCCTCTTTTGATTCGCTCACCATGGTTACAACAGGGCCCATAAAATGATTGGCAAACCAGGCACGAGAATCGGTGCTGTTGAGCTCTGTGCTCGGCATCACTTTTTGAAGCTTCCTGAGGAGATTGTCGATAAAGTGTTTGGACCTGGTTTCCAATAAATGGTTGATCAAAAGCTGTGTCGATAGCTGTGGATATCCCTGAAAGTACTTGATGATGACTTTGCTGCATTTGGATTGCTGAAGAAACCACGACCAACGCTCATCAATGATCGTTTTCAAAATGACAGGTACAACGTCCATGGCCAAGTCCACCATCCTTGTACTTCCAAGCACCCATTCCATGAGTCTGCCATAGGGAGATGATTGAGGCTTGGTATGATTGCACTGCTCAACGAGCCAACCAACATACCATACCGCAATATCCGGATGTACATTTTCAATGCACGAAACGATCCAACCATAAGCTGCTTTGCTGCTAGATAATCGCTCAAGCATTCGACAACATCCGCGTAAAAGTGCTGGATTGCCATAGCCAACATAGCGCGATACATTGATCTCGGCGCCGGCTGTGATGTTGTATCCATTGGTGTCGCTCATTTCATCAGCACGTCCACTCCATCCTTTGAAATACTCAATGAAGGCGTAATAGGGCGATGCACGTTGGTGATACTTGATCTTCCCCAAAATCTCCATAAATGTGTCAAGGATCACATCCTGTTGGTTTCCATAAGGATCACGAGTTGTCCAATAGGCCACAAGCGCATCAAGTATTCTTTTGTTGTCGGTGGGATACTGTGATTTGAGGAGCGTTTGCAAATACATATTAAACTGTGTCTCGCCAAGCTTTTTGTATTCGTTCATCCATATCAGTATAGCCTTCTGCAGCAGCTTCATCTTGGCAACGGCGTCTCCTGGAAGCGATTCCTCCACGATTGGGTTCAATAATGGATTGTCTTGTTGTACTATATGAGAAAAAGAGAGAGATAGGTTAGGTAACTATGATACCATTCATGTATATCAATGAACTTACTTGAAGCTTTTTCTGTATCAAGAATCCTTTTCAAGATTTGGCAGCTTGTAGGGAATTCAGAAAGAGCACGATTGGACGTGAGTCGAAGAGTGGCATAAGCAATGACGCATTCATCAGTAGTGAACGAGGGTCGCCACAAGACATTGCCCAGCTTTTCATCGATTTGATATAACAAAGACATTTGCTGTTCCTTGAGAATGGTCACCATCGATTTGATACACTTGTTCCATCCATCATCATCTTCGTTGTTGCCAAGGATACCATTTAATGACTGAAAGAAGAACGACTTGGTGTCCTTTTTTTGGGTATCATCAACTGACCACAAATACAACCAGATGTGGCACATGATGGTGCTATGCTTGGCCTTGATGAATTCCACCAGCGATATTGCCCAATCCTCCAATGTCAATGTATCTCGTTGCGTCGCAATTGTCAACACCAATCCATACAAGTAGATCAGAATTGCTGGATCCTCTTTTTGTTGCAGCATACGCCATGTCATATCGGAAAGTCGTCGTGGTAGTTGAATCAGCCATCCAAATCCATGTCGTTGTAGTAACCCGTTTATGCATGTACGCAACGCTTCCACCACGATCGTCATAGTGTATTGAGATCCAAAAGCTTCGTCCGTATACTCGATTGATAATAAAATACGAACGAATACGTCAAAAAACTCATATGTGTCGTCCATGGCGTCAGGGAAAGAGAAGGTCGGATTGGTGATGCGATCGAGCTTAGTGCTGCTTTCTGATTGAGAGAGAATGCGTTGTAGCTCTTCAAGGTCCAAGCCCTGTGAGCCCTGATTGAGAAGGCTGCCGAGATCCATGAAGCAATGGTGAAAGAATGGAGTGGGTGGAAAAGAAAGAGAACGCGTCTCTATGTGAAGAAAGAGAGAAAAGTCGGACTGAATTTAGGGCACCCCACACAAGGCTCATGCATTGCACGCACCTGAATGAAAATACTTGGCCTATGATTGATTGATTGGCTATCTCTTTATTGACATCTTTGACATAAAAAGTACTATATATCCGTAGCGTTGTCTTAGATCGTGTGCCTCGTGTATAGAGTAAAAGCTTTTCTTGTTGATGATTTTTGGCTTATAGCAGTTCTTGTGAATCGTACAGTATGCTCTCGTTACTCAGTGAGCTGGATATTTGATTAGGAGGCACTTGGTAGTAAAAGGCATACCGGCAATAATACATACGCTTTCATGATTGGATTAAATTACCTATACTACCAAGAAGGTCTCCAGGTGGCTAATGTTTGTTGTTTGTAAACAAAGTGAAACGTTTATTGATTGATTGGATGCATGATGTAAACTACTTGACATCTCGTTTTGAACGGGCAACACAATGGAAAATGCCTAAATGGTTCAGAAGAATATTCGTTCGATGATCATGATGATGATAGTACGCCACAAAGAGATGGGATTCCTACCACCACGGTTTCGAATATGAGCGATGAGACACCGTTGCAGCAAACAAAAAGGTGTGGGTTGCTCGAAAAAATGACACGAGAGACATGGACTCGGGTAATTTCCATCTTTTCCTTTCCAACTTCCAAATGACAACCTTGGATAAAATGCTAAAGACAGTACTCGTACTGCAATTGATAATACTTCAGCGGGTATCAGCAGCTTCGTCAACAAAAGAGCAGCAGCAGCAGCAGCATTCAGGTCTTTCGGGTCAATGCGATTGTGGATACGTGGATGAACCGGTAGCGAATAGCAAGTTGCAAGATGCATCACGTGTGTGGACCGATATGTGGCATGTGGATTTTGCCAATGGTCAGGCGACCGAAACGATGAATGACCTATTTGTGGCGACGTACAATATTGAAGCCAAATATGAAGGAACGCATGATCGGACATTCACCAAAGACAATGTGTACATGAACCCATCTGGAGGTGGATTAGTGGTGGCTGTTAGCATCAATGGAGAAACGATGCATTGTGGTGGATTCGGTACACAACGAAACGATTTCTTATATGGTTCATTCCGTGCCAATATCAAGACGACGCCTGTCAATGGCACAGTATCAGCCATGTATTTGTACAACCCACAAGAGGAAATTGACATTGAAATTCTCAGCTCGGTTGCTCCCCCACAATCTTATTTCGCTATTCATCCAGGCTTATTGGAAGATGGCCATGCTTCTCACTTGACCCACGATAATCATCATCTTGGATATGACCCAACTGCAGTATGATAACACCCTTTTTTATTATGACTAGAATACTCAACATGCGTCTACGTATATAGGAATTCCACGAGTATCGTTTCGATTGGCTACCCAATCTTGCCATTTTCTACATTGACGGTGTCGAAGCACAGCGATTGACAACCAACATTCCTAAACTACCAAGCCGCTTCATGTTCAACCACTGGTCTGATGGCAATCCAAACTTTAGCATGGGTCCTCCCAAGGAGACAGCTCGAATGGAGATTATGAATATCACAGCCTTCTTCAACCATAGCCAAGTCGATCCTGCAAATGGTTTCAACACCGTGGTACCAGCATCCTGTCAAAAGACACAAAAAGCTTGTAGTGTGAATGGTATGTGTGAGAGATGGTAATCATGCGTGTCTATTTACAACGTCATACAGGGATTGCCGATTATCTTGCACAACAAGCATCCAACACCAGCAGTGCAACCAAGAATCCACTCACTCAAACTGCCCAATTTCCATCCAACGATGACGATAATGCCATCCCTTCCTCGTTCAGAGATCCACAATATGGCAAAGCAAATCCATCCTCTTCATCGTCGCTATCATCATCCTCATCATCCAATTCGGCTGGGTCTCTCATTGGTATCAATGCATACACATCATCCATTGCCATGGCGACCGTTGCTATCCTTTTCTTCGTTGGCGGGATGAATGTAATGTTTATATAGATTTATACATGGAAAACAAACAACAATAATTAAAAGCAAAATGATTCGGAAATTGTATACAAGGTTGGCTGATGTTGCTGGTGGGGTGGTGTCTTGGCATGTATGGAGGTTTTACTTTGAAGCTTTGCCTTTGCCCTTGACATCAGCAGTTGTGGTGGTAGGATTGGGATATACGGTGGAATGATATTGCTGTTGTTGTTGTGGATGAATGTTTGTGGAGGAAGCGGATGATGACGATGTTGATGAGGAAGAGCGGAAAGAAGGCGTGGGTACTTGTGAAATCTCAGGCGGGGGTGGTAGCATGAATGACGGGGTAGCGGTATGAGCAACTAGCATGCGTAAACGTTCAAGGGCAGACCATGTATGGGAGGAAGAGGACGAGGAGGATGAAGATCGATTCTTGTCATCATCATCATTGTTGAGCCATGCCATAAAATCAGAATTCAGTAAGGTTTCTGCATACATGCTATCGCCATCATCACCCATGGATAATTCAGGGTCATCTCGAAAACATGTGCTTTTTCGGTCTGCAGGCTTGTCATAAAACTCGCCAAGATCGTATTCGTAGTAGCGTGGTAACAATACGTCAAGAATCTTGTCACTGCGTTGCCATGATGATGTTGAACGTGGGAACTTTGCTGTAGAGGAAGAAGCAACTGCTGCCATAAAGAAATAGAAAAAGAGTAAAGGGAAAACAAGGATCGGCAAGAAAAAATATTACGAGACGTTAATATAAGCAAACGTGAAGGGGCTGATCCGGAGTTGCCCGGCAACAACACACCAATCGCATGGTGGTTTGTAGCCTCTCCGATTTTCATGTGTCAGAATAGTGTGAGAGAGAAAGCGCTGAAAAATAAACTTGCAAAGCATAAAAACGTATCGTATGAATTTTATGGCACACGCCATATTATTATTATGTGTACCCTGATTGCTCGTTACTCTATATCATTCCCGTGGATTTGCGGCACACTAGATATCTGTGTTGCGTAACAACGTGATGTGGTGTGTGCGTGCGTACCTGTTATTGCATTTACTTGATCCAGCATCACACCAAAAGTCTTCCCGAGCAATGACAACTATGATGCATTATGATGTGTGTGAAGCACATCATGATGATCGAGTGTGAATGCGTACGACATATACATCGTCAATACGCATATTTCCCATAATGCAGAAAAATGTAGTCCGCTAGCGCATGTGTATGTGTGACAACAATTGCATGCTTAAGCAAGTCTGCATATTCCAAAGGACACGACATTTGTTTACTGTTTGACCGGAAAAGGATGAATGACCATGGGAATTCTTTTTACTGTAACTGGAAACCTGAGACGTATCCTTTGTTGCAGGTCATTCCATGTCCTCCCCTTTCATTCAAAACATGCTTTCATTCTTATCGAAAGGAGAAAGTGGCTTACCTTTTGTTCTTTCTTAGCCGTCATAAGCAATATCAAATGACCATCATACACACAATGAGAAGACTAAGGAACAATGACTGCGTCACTTTTCGGAACGCATCCTTTACTGTAGCCGACGGAAGTTACCTTTTGTATTTCATCCGGGATCCCCCATGACAACAATAAAGAAGATTCAAACGAGAATTTAACATGCATCCACTCTTTCTTTTTCCTTTTTACTTCCCATACACTTTTTCTCTTAAATGGTGCATCGTTCGTCTTCACTTCATCGGCAAATGCCCACTGAACGCGATTTCTATGATAATGATTTGATTGAGCGCCGTCCCAACAAAAGCCGTAAACCACCTCGACGTCGTAAAAGTAATAGTAGCAAACGACGTCATTCATATTACAGAGATGATCATGCTTTGGAAGAGGATGACTTTTATTACTGGGACCCTTGGGCAGCAGCAATGGCGATGGAGGGTGCTGACAACGAATGGGAAGACTATATACCTCCAACGACATCAACAGATTATTACTATCCATATTACTTTGACGACAACAATCAACGAGAGATGAAATCAACAGCTAGTGTTCGGCGACACAAAAGCACAGGCACACAACGAATTCGTGAGCAACAACGAGTGCCCCAGCGACCGATGGAAAATGATCATCAGGTGCCACAAAGGTGGGCGGATATCATTATCAGCGATGAGCCATTAGATGAGCCAGTTTATGCTACTATGCAGCAACAGCAACAGCAACCACCGCAACAATCTATACCCGAAAGACGACGCACGATCCATGAGCCACGTGCACCACCTATTGTGGCACAAGATGTGCAGGGCGATGATGATAACAATGTATTCTTGGATAGCGCACAGTCACCTTTGCTACGTCGGCGACATTCCTTGTATGAACAACCAACGAATAGCCATAATCTGCTGATGAGTAGCCCTCCCATGACACAACAACAACAACCCATGACTGGCTCATCACCTTGGGTGTCACCCATACCAGCACAGATGAATATGATGCAACAACCTATGCCAAGTGCACCCATACCACCAGTACCACCAATGCCACCCGCACCCATGATACCCCCACATCATTCGTTCATGCCACCTCCAAGACCACCACCAGCATTGATGCAAATGGGCGTTGGACCCATGATGCATCCACAAATGACTATGCCCTTTAATAATCCCTTCAATGACCTTTTAGGACCAATGCCTCCACCCATGATGCATGGGGCACCTTTTGTCCCACCTTTTCGTCATCCTGCTGCATTTGGTCCACCTCCTCCACCACCACCACCTCCTCCACCTATTGGCCCTCCTCTTGAACAACCACCTCCTCCACCAAACAATCCACCACCTGCATCATCATCATCATCATCTCAACCGAAAGAAATCAAAAAAGAGGAACCCAAAGAAAAGAAAAAAGAAGAACCTAAAAAGGATGAAGAACCCAAAAAAGAAGAACCCAAAGAAGAACCTGCATCAGATACCAAGAAAGAAGATGCACCCAAAGAGAACACTGGTGAAGAAGAGAAAAAAGAAACATCGGCAACAACAGCAGCCGCTGAAGCAGCAGCAGGAGCCGTGGTAGCAGCAGCAGCGAATCGAGCCATGCATGGTGGTGGTGGTGGTGAATTACGACGTAGTAAATCGTTATTTGGTTGGTTTGATAAAAAGAAACCACCACCAGCTATTGTGGATAGATCACGTTGGGATCCATCAGCAGTCATGTCTATAACCGATGCTGCTTATCGACCTGCAACTCGTGCTGTCAAGAATAGTCTTTATCCAGCGGGTCATCCTTTGAATGAACATCTTACAACAACAACGGGACCATCCACATCCACATCATCATCAGCATCATCCGTATTATCTCGTAAAGAATCCACTCGATTAAATAACAAGGCACAACGATTGCGTACACGAGGTTTTATTTGGTGTTATCGACCTATGCATCATGACGTTGCTGGTGATACAGTGGTGTGGGCTGCATTTGATGTAGCTAACCAAGATAGACTTGATCCCTATATTCCTGCCGTCATCCATCATCAGCCGTTTCATGGTGCTCCACTCGTCAACTTGGGTAGTGAGCCTGAATTGCCGGGTCTTACAATGGTACGTCCACTGGATGGTATTGGCTTTCACTACAAGAGTGCCCTCTCGTCGCGACCCGTCATGCTTGAAATTCGTTGCCTTCCCAATGACAATAATCTCATGGTACGTCAACCACCACCACAAGCTATGCCGCCCATGGATACTGCACCGCCTCTATCATTTGCATCGAGTTCATCATCCGGTGGTGGATTAGCTGGAAAATTGTGGAACGCCATTGCGAAATAAAAAGATTGTTCAATCCTTGCTGTACTTTTGTTGAAGTTCTTGAACCTTTTTCATTTGCTGATCCTATGTATGACCACCCAATGTATCAATACATATAGAGTTACCCCGATATGAATACATACCTTGATGTACTTTTCAATGTCAAATACAAAAGGCTGATTTCCAAAGTTGACAACCACGGATTCCCCCGGTGAATTCAAACCAATGCATGGATGTAGATCAATCCCAAATCGTACAGCATGAAAAGCTCTTCCAATAAAGCGGCCGTTCTTTGTGTAAAAGATATCACGACGCTGCATATCAATGCCACATCCAATCACATCCAATACGGTGTATCCTGGTCCAAAGGGCAACCCTTGATCATTGCCGCTGTTGCCATCGAAAGCACGGCCATCGTCGGCATGGTAACCCCACGTATCAGTCCCCCATCCTGGTAATTGCTCAAGGTCGGCTTGATCAGAACATACGCCAACAACGATAAAGCCATGTCGTCCTGCATCCATCACTTTGGCTTCAAAGTAAAACACGTCGCATAATTCAGGTATCGGCCTATTCGATCGCACAATGCCAGCATAGTCGTCTGTACTGCCACCACCTAAAGATAACATCCCATATTACTATCTACATGTACAGTGTTGGATATTGCTTACCGATAGAAAACACATGCAGATTGCTGTCGTGAAGATCGAGGTTATACGACATGTCAAGCGCGTTGAGCTGTGTTGGTAATTCGTCGAGGGTGGAACAAAGAGAATGGGCTTCGCCATACACCGTATACTCTGCAATGTATCTTGGAACAACAGGAATATGGCGTCCTGATCGTCGCAACGTTTGCATTGCCATTGTGTGGAGGAAAAAGAATGCGGATCAACCGTTGAAGCTGGGAATTTCATCAAGCGTGAATAGGATCACGTGTTTTTGTAACTCAAATCAGCCAAGTGGTGGGATGCATGAAACATTATCAATGCAGTTTATTACATCTGTTTTTTTAAGGCAAGCTTTTTTTCTTTTCTAGTACAATTACATTAACATGATCTTTTTCTCTTTACTCCCTCTCTCAATTGATTTTTGGCAGGAACTGGGATTACAAGCCGCTACCGGCCATCATAGATTCCATGCCCATACCCGATTCCATCTGCTCGCGCATGATCATTTCAAAGTACTAATAAAGAACCACAATTAATATACACCATCCAAATTGGTATTCCAATTCCTTATCACTTTACCTGATAGATGATAGTGACGCAAAGCAAGATACCAGTACCCGAACCAATAGCACCAAGCATGTCAGCGAGAACTGAAATGGCACCAAGACATGCACCACCAAAGGAAGCAGCAACAGGAATGACACGCTTGAGTTCCTTGTACATGGACGAATCACGATAGCCGACAATGACAAGTTGTTGATCCTTGAGTTCACGTGCAACATCACGAGCAGAGGAGCCCGATACTTCAATCCAGGTCTTTGAGAGGAGAGCACACATGGTAAGGATGATGGTGATATAGACTGCAGTGTGGATAGGATCCAAAACAGCTTCAATCAAGCTGCGAGGAGGAGACAAGTAGTAGGCAATACCACCACGAGCAAACCATTGGTTAGATCCATCAAGAGGTTCCCATACACCAAGGGCACGAACAAGGACATTGGAGCCGAAACGCTTGTAGAGCATTTGGGAAATCATGAAAATGTTCGAGGTGATAGTGGATTGCAACATGATAGGCATGCTCGAAGTATAGAAGAGCTTGATGGGATAGCTAGCACGTTGACCACGAACACGGTTTGACTTTACAGGCAATTCAACACGGAAGCCTTGGAGGTAGGTAACAAGACCAAAGATGGCAAAGGTGGCAATCAAGTTCATCACGTTGGGAAGATGCGAACGGTAAAAGGCTTCCTTCAAAGCACGTGCCTTGCTCTTACGCGACACCAACAAGCGCACCAAGGCAATCAAGGCACCTTCGGGTTCATCACCACGACCAAGGTTGACGGTGGTAGGAGACAAGGCCTTCCAGAAGATAGTCTCGCAAATGTTGGTAGCAATAAACAAGTTGATACCAGAGCCAAATCCATAACCCTTTTGCAAAAGTTCATCCAAGAGCATGGTCACCAAAGAGGCACCAACCAATTGCAACACAAGAAGGACGCAAACACCAGCACCAATTTCCTTAGGGCTGCCATACAATCCAGTCAATACGGACACGGTAGCTTGGCCAATAGCGATCAATACAGCAAACACTAAGGGAGTCAAGGGGGATTAGCAAGCTATGAACAATGATGCCCAACCCATCCATACCACTTACACTTTTGAGCACCACTGAACAAGGCACGATCTTCCTTAAGGCTATAATCCACATGGATAAGATTGGCACCAGAGAGCAACTGCATAATCATGCCAGAGGTGACAATGGGCGTAATACCAAGTTCCATGAGGGTACCACGGTTGGAAGCCAAGATGACACGCATCCAGTATAAGGGATCAGATGAATCGGACGACATGATACCATACAATGGCACTTGCGACATGACGAGAAAGATGAAGAGCGTCACCACGGTCCATAAAGCGCGTTGATCAAATGGCACCTATTCCATAATACACGCTTACATGAGCATCCTCTTTCTTCCAATCCTCTTCCCTCTCTCTTTTTGTACTCGTTTTACCTTGCGATCGGGAGTAGCAATCTCGGGAAGGACAGCCATGAACGGCCGTACAAGATTAAGTGCCCTGACTATAAGACATATGCATGAGATATAAATTTGTATTGTTTGTTCGTATCAACTTACAACCCATAATGCTTGTTTGGTGGAGGGAGTAAGAGAGTAAAGTTGGGTGAGATGTGTGGGAGTTTGAAAAGCGCGTTGTCGGGAAATGAGGAGCATTTCATCCAGCAAAAGATGAACATTGTGGACCAATCAAATTGATCCAGGTTGTTGCCACGAGATGGTACACACCCCTCCCTTCTCTTGATACGCACGGTTGAGATGATTGAATGCTGTATCTTTTTGAGATGTTTATCTGATTACGGTGTGAATTTGCAGCAATACATTAAGGGACATGCGACAACGTAGAGAATGAATAGAGAAAAGTAAAAAAGATGTGTGAATGTTATATGTTCACGGGAATACTATGTTGTTGCTATACTACTGCTACAGAGAGAGAGATTGTTTATGTGTTTATGTTTATGCAAAAGCGGCCACGGCAAACAAAGCAGCAATAAGCAATGGACCATTGACCATCATGTTGCCAGCAGCTGCGCTTTCATCATCACCGGAAGCAGATTGCTTCTTGACAGCTTCACCAGAGGTAGAGGTACCATCACCATTCTTCTTGCCATCGCCATTGCTCTTGCTACCAGAAGAAGCAGACTTGACATATTCATCAAAGGTGGGGAAGGTAACGGAATTCTCAACGTAGGGGTTAGTAATGTTCATGCAAGTAGGAACATCAATAACATGCTTGTAGGCCTTGGCAAGAGCATCATGGTTCTCCATAGCCATGGACATGGTCATGTTGTTGATTTCGTGAGAAAGAATAATGGCACCACTTTGGCTAAAGGTACCGTTCTTGCCCATCTCAATGAAGTCCTTGTAGTTTTGCTCGACAGTTTCAGTAGTAACACCAGGAACAGCATTGGCAGCCCAATCATCAGTATCAATGTTCCAGAGAATGGCAGTAAGGTTGAGCTGAGTGGCAATCCAACGAACACGATCATCAATGTCGCCTTGAGCCTAAATAGCGAGGAAGTTAGTATTCTTGAATATATGCTACAATGCAATTCAATCACTTACAGGTCGCCAATAACGGGGCGTCAATCCGGAGACGTATTTGATGGCCTTGGTGGAATAGTAGAGCTCGGCAAGGACTTCCTTGTTAGACAAAGTGGTCATGAGTTGATGAGACCATGTGTGGCCAGCAATATGGTGACCATCCTTGACACCACGGAGGGCACCATAGGGCCAAGCAAGGACATTGGAACCAATGTAGAACATGGATGCCTTTTGCTTCTTTTCTTGCAAAAAGTCGTAAAAAGCATTATGGGAGCAGTTGGGACCATCATCGAAAGTCTACAGCAATTGGTCTTAGCACAAAAGTCGTAAAAGATCGTTTTGGGAGGACATACCAAACCAAGAGTCTCGGGCTCATCACAAGCATAGATATCAGCATTGACATCAGGCAACTTGGGTTGAACACATTGGGAAGCACTCCACCAGCAATCAGGATCCTTGGGATCATAGCCTGTCATATTAAGACCACCTGCAGCATCAAGCGTTCTAGGATCGATCTTGGGGGCCTTTGACCAATCAATTGAATCATACAAGGCTTGGAACTCGGCGCTAGTGTTCATGCCATTGCTTGTGGCTACTTCCCATACGGTGGGCCATGTAGCCTTGTCGTATGCAAATTCGGAATCGTACCAAGCGCACTCTTGGGTAGGATCTTGAGAGGTAGTTTGAGGGATGTCAGGGATAGTGATTTTGGTGGGATCAGTGGAGCTGGTGTAATTAGTGGTTGCGGCACCATTGACACCGACAAGCAAGGCAGCAGAGGCAGCTGCAATGGTAGTCTTCCAGTACATGTTGTTGTTGTAAGAGTTGTTTAAAGGAAAGGAATGAGAGGAAGGGAAAAAAGTATGGATTCAAGGATAGTGATGGAAGATGTATGTATCTCAAAAGGCGAGACCGTCAATAAGGGAAGTAAAGGGAAAGAGGGGGGGATCATGCATCCACATCAGGTAAATTTATATATGTAGGGGAAAGGGCGAAATGGTGTGTGCTTGATGGATGCACAAGGGCGAAAAAAGCAAGTTTCAACGAGCCAGCTTTCAAACTCCATCATGATGATATGGATAACAAGTTAGAAATCAGTCCATTTACTAAAGCAAAAGCTCAGACATCTGCTGCTTGATCTATTACGATGCGCGTTGTCGGGCTCAGTAGGCTGTCATCCCCCTCGTGTTGACAATGATTGCATTTGATACATACATCATTATTGGTGATTGCCAATGGAAATGCATGCAAACCCAACAACCTACCCCCTCTTCGACTACACCACCCCTCGAGCTTCTTTTTTCCCTCCCCTCACCTGATTCAGATGAGAGAAAACAATGAATACTTATACAATGGGTGGTGCAATTCTCTTACTAGACATGTTGGGTCTAGACGTTACATTACTCCTGTGAGACATCTCGTGTACGACAGCTATTCATACATCGTATATATGGCACAAAATGGGATGTGCACGTCGATCCCGCTGCAGCTGGCGTATTTCAGGGTCAGCGTTGCATGACCCTATTCTACACACACACACACGTAGCATTCACACACCCATTATACCCAGCATGCTTTATTCAAGCAAGCAAGATTCCAGATGATGCTATGCTTGTGTGGAATGATACACGTACTATAGCTCGATAGATCGTCTTTGAAACAAGCAAAAAGTAAATGCTTGAAAGGGTGTGAGCTTTAGGGATGCTGATGGCAAATTCGTCCTGTAACACGTGGCAGCCTTAATTTGATAGATTTGTGTGCTACGCTATGTGAGACAAAAAAGACATGAACGTAGGTGTACACATGACTGAGTTACTCCTCTTTGATCTCCTCTGCTCCCACAGCTGGTAATTTTCAAGTCCTAAAAAAAGCATATTACCCGGGAATTGCTCTTACCATAACGTTGGTGCCTCCATTATACCGCGTACATGGGGTGTGTTTATACAATTCTTGTCGTCTTCGTGGGGACAACAATGTCCTTGTTGATCATAAAGGCTCTTGGTCACTGCACAACAGATGAATCCCTGTGCGATGATGCCATACTCAAGCGAGCTATAATAGCTTTGTGTCCCGAAATTAAAGGCTAGTAGTCATGGGGAAACAAAGCTAGCTTGATTTGTGTAGTGAATAGCATGAATGATTTAGCCTTGCATACCACGTATGCATAGCTTGTTTCCAGCATCATTGTTAAGGCGTTGCGCGGTAATTCGGCTAAAGGATATAAATATGGATATGCACACGCCTAATCATTTAGGTATTTCAAGATCATGGGATAATGTACGATGTATATTATATGATACAATGGTGGGGGGCAGTTTATTTTAAATGACATGAGCAGGGGGGGATGTAAAATAGTATACGAGAATGCAATGGAATGAATGATATTATTGAATCTTATGTATCTAGCGTCTAGGTTTACGTTTAAAGTAGCAGACAATGATCAACATGGCGAGATCGAAAATGAAAAATGCAATCATGATGCCAAGGTCTCTCCATTTGTTTGAAGCTGACCATCCAAAGTTTTGTTCAAAGAACTCGGTACCAGAGGAATAGGCACAGTATTGGCACGCCGTAGTATCATTGGGATTATCGATATAACCGCTTCCGCCAGAGTTGAAAAAGTTCGTCATGTACTCACCACATGTTTGATTGGGTGGTGGATTAAAGGTGAGTAAGTCATCCGAGTTGCACGTGACTTGGACATTGGATAATTCGTTGGTAGCAAGGCCTTCAATGTAATAGTGGAAGGGATCTATTACGGTGCATTAACGTAAGTTGTATTGCCAAAATATCCAAAGACGACATGATAACTTACCAAGCCAGTACATCCATTTTCTCCAGAAATAAGGCATCGAAGCTTCAGGCTGCATCAAACCAGCAAAGAGAATAAAGATGGAAGCAACCAAAGGATTGATAGAAGCTACAACACATTTTGCATTAGTCCACAGCATACGACTTGTCATCAAAACGCAATCCTTACCAGCTGACGTGGGGTTTTCAGTAATAGCAGCGATCAAAAAGCCAATGCTAACGGAATAAAAGACAAAGAATACCACCAAGATGAAAAAGTAACCACACGCCTCAGAAGTATTGGCAAAACCACCCGTCCAATAAAATCCGCACATGTAAGTAGCAGCTGTAAAACGTCGATTATTAGTACGTCGATCCATGGCAGACGAGGAAGTCACTTACAAAAGAAGATGATGTAAGGCATCTCAACAAGCATCGGGCATAAAGCAAATGGAAGCCAGCCATAGTATCGAGAGGCATACTCGCGTCGGAAATAGAGTCGTTCAGTCATGAATTTGGGTTGGGACAAGATAATCTGTAATGGTATATCATTAAGTACATGTATCGATAACATCTATTGCAAGTGACTTACCAGAATATTTGACATGATAAAGGTACCAAAGAGAGCAAAGATGCGATTCTGCATATCGGTTTGGGTGTTTGACATCTTCCAAAAGGTGAAACCGGTAAGTAAAGAGTTGAACATGAGCGTTGCAAATCGACCAATATTGTATTCAGGGGAACGCCAATAGACTAAAAGCATACGCTTGAGCACCAAATGGAATTGAGTCGTAAACGGCGTGGCGTATTGCAAAGAAGGACGTGTTGGGTGCATGTCAGCTTGGTTTTTGATGAGATCAAGTTCTTCTTGCAGAGCCTTTGCTTGAGGTGAGCCAGCCCAGATATCAGCCCAATCACGTGTCGCCTTGCCAGCTGTACCAGCACCCACCACTTCAAGGATATACTCTGCAGGATTTGCGTCTGGGGAGCATTTGGGACCACCATTGGATTCAAAATAATCAATCATTGTGCGTGCATCAGGACCAATCTCACCGTGATAGGCGGTTCTGCCACCACGCACCAAAAGCAACAAGTGATCAAAATGCTCAAACAGGATAGCGGAAGGTTGATGGATCGTACATAGCACAGGCCAACCAGCATCAGCAAGCTTGCGAATAAAGCGCACAATGTTGTATGATGATTGTGCATCCAGACCTGATGTGGGTTCATCCAAAAACAAGAGCTTGGGCTTGCTCACCAACTCCATACCAATCGTCAAACGCTTGCGCTCCTCGACCGAGATACCAACACCAAGCTCAACTTCACCAATTTGGGCATCCGCAATATCCTCCATCTCAAGCAATGTAAGAATGGTCTCCACATAGGCATCCTTTTCTTCCTTTGGTACATCGGCATCTTGACGAAGATAGGCTGAAAATTGCAATGCCTCCCGCACCGTGACAGCAGGCTGATGAATATCCATTTGCTCACAATAGCCCGTAATACGCTCAAAGTCATTCATCAATGCCTCGTTGTTCAAAAAGACATCTCCTTCAACCTTGCCAATGGTCTTGCGCTTTGCCAATACGTCCAATAAGGTTGTTTTACCAGCACCAGAGGAACCCATCAATGCAGTCAAGTGGCCTGGTCTGACAATGCCTGAAATGTCATTGAGCAGTTGTCTTGTACCACCTTTAACGGGGACTGTATAATTCACATTGTGCCAGGAGAACGTTGTACCGGTAGAGACCTTTGCCATGTTGTCAGTGATATGGGCTTGGTGTTCACGACGTGCGTTTTCTTCCTCATCGGTACGTGGCTTGGGTGCCTTTCCAGGGAGATACAACTTGGTGAGCGATCCGGATGACTTTAGCTGAATCTTTTCCATGGCCAAACAGTTCAAAGCCGTAAAGAAAAGGAAAAAGCCAACGACCACCACGAAATCAGGTGCCCATCTCCACCATGTACGGAATCGTCTTGCAGCAAAAAGATAGTCGTCACCAAGTACAAAGTCTTCGCCAGGGTTGCCACCTTGCATAGTGCACACCTTGTAATTCCAATCATCATAACCAGGACCATAGGGAACAGAATTTCCAAGGCCATCGCATGAATAATGTTGACCCGTCAATTCATTCGACACAATAGCACGATAACCATAGGCGAGTGGATTGATCCAATAGATCCTAAATACGTACCCCATATCAGTAAACAAATTCCATCATAGATACAATGGTACAACACACTTACCAATAAAGCCATGGATGTTGTGTTTGATAAGGGATCACATAGCCAGAGTAGGTGACAAGGGCAACAAAAAGGGCACCTGATACTTGTGTTGCGACAAAGAAACTGGATGTGATGGTACCAAAGAAGCGGAAGAATCCATTCATGGCCAAGTTGATGAATATCAAAATGATAAAGTAGGTAAACCAACGGCCGGCGTCCAAGTCAAGATGCATCAAGAAGTAAGAGCAGATCTCATATACAAGTACTAATCATGTATCGTTTAGTAACGCGTCTTGTTCATAGTTTTCTTGAGCTTACCTTGTACAACAGCATATGGGATATCCATAGCAACAATGGAAAGATAATAGGCTGAAGGACGATACATGGCAAAGTGCTTTTGCTTTTCGAGAACAGGACGACCCAAGAAGAAAGAAATCAGAGTAGATTGTGATACGAGCGCATTGAATAGAACGGCAAAGAAAAGAGCACCACTAATGGGATAGAGTTAGCATGAGGAGAAGACGAAGAAGAATGGGATCAAGAAGTACCTTCGACTAAATGCGCCATTGGCAGTGAGAGGAATGCTGAAAAACACCGAGCCAGTGATGAGCGATTGAACAAAGATGGTGCCATAGCGAGAAAGAAGACCCTCGTGATCCTTGATGAGGAGTTGATGTTGACGGATGGTGAGTGCCTTGACTTGCTGCCAGAAAGAGCTGGTGTGGGGTTGCGACTTCGGAGCTAATTTTTGATGCTCATCGCGCATGGCTTGCATGAATTGTTCAGCTGGCTTGTCACGTGCAATTTGCTCTTCGTATGCTTGCATCTCGGCCATCATTGCCTTGTACGTGGATGATTCATAAAAGCGTTCCTCGAATTCATGCGCGTGTTCAGGTGTCTTTCCATCAAAGCCAGGTTGGACCTCACGTTCCAAGGGGTTACATAGACCAGTAAGGAAATCCGGCAATGATTTGCGAGGTGGACAATGGAATCCCATGTGTTCAAAGTATGCCTTGGCTTCACTGGTTGGTCCAAAATAGATACAATGGCCTTCATCCAAGAGTAACACCTTGTCAAATAAATTGAAGATGCTGTTGGAGGCTTGATACAACGTAGCGATCGTAGTCTTGCCAAATACATCGGTCATGATACGCAACGAGCGTACGTAATCAAGGGCAGAAGCAGCATCGAGACCACGGGTAGAGCAATCAAAGCAAGTGATAGTGCTGCGTGTCGTCATAACTTCGGCAATGGAAAGACGCTTGCGCTCACCACCAGAGAGACCACGGACGAAAGCATTGCCAACCACCGTATCCATTTGCTTTGTAAGTCCCAGCATGTTACCCAGCAAGTAAATGATCTTGTCAACAAAATCCCTCTTGGTTTCATCAGGAAGTCGAGTGCCAGGTGTCTTTGTACGCAATGCAAATTGAAGCGTTTGCTTGGTTGTCAAGGTAGGATAATGCTGATCCTCTTCCTCATTGTATACCACTTGACCACGGTAATGCTTTGAAAAGGTCTTGTAATCGATACCGCCATAGGTTACTTCACCACCAACATGGGTATAAGGAGAACGGATACAACTGAGTACTTTGAGCAATGTTGTACAGCCTGCACCAGGTCGACCAAGCACCAACAGCATCTCGCCGTTTTTACAAAATCCATTAAGGCCGCGAAGAATCGTCTTTTTCGTACTCTTTTTGCCGATGCCAAAGTATTTCCAAAATTGTAATACATCGAGACAAGCACTCGCCACATTGGATATCACATGTGCATCAGCACCGAGACCCTGAAATTAAAAAGAGTTAGAGGAATGATAAACGGTGGCGTTACTACTATACAACATACCTCAACAACAAGGTCTTTCCATAGGACACCAAGATGTTTGGGTTTGTGGCCTGCTGAGCTTTCTTGGTTGGACATGTCGTGTAAAAAGGCATCGAGATCGAATACTTCTTGATCGGCAGCACCTTCCTCAGCTTTGCCCTCGGGTACAGATGCACGGCTTATACGCGATAATTCACGCTTGAGAGTATCGTATTCGAGCTTTGCCTCTATAAAACAATAAAGGGCCTGTTAGCTATTTGAATTTAAGGAACGTTGATAAAAAAGGATAATGACCATCAATGTTGACTGCATTTGCATCGGGTTCACCATAAGTGCCATCATTTCCTTCGATTTCTTGCTTGTATGTGATGTCTTCATGGATGGTATAGTCAGACCGGGTGGATGAGCTGTCGTGGTTTGACTTTTCCATCGTGATAAAGCGATGAAATGTGTTTTGCAAAGATACCTCGTATTTATAAGCGATGTTCAAATCGTGGATGAAGGTCGTCGGAGACGATGTCTTTTTGATCCGGCCAAAGCTATTGCTACTGCCCGGCTCTAGTGGCGGGTGCAAAACTTCTTCCCCGCCTCCTATTACTGCTTTGCTTTTCTCAATGCGTATGCTGTTCACCACCCCCTATCTAAACCCGGTTACCATTCATGAGGAATGAAAAAGAATAATAGACTCTTTTCTTGTATATGATTTTGTTCTTTTGGATATGTAGTTTTCAAGAGTATTGCTTATGAAAAGGGTGATTGACAATATACCCGTGAGGGCGCGGCGATGTCCGGTAAAATATTCAAGCAACAGCCGCGTCTCAAATCTGAGTTTGTGATTGGCTGATAGTAATCCTGCTTGATGAATGATGCCCAAAGCTTTCAAGAAGTGTCCCATCAGATTAACGAACCACCTCAAACAAATTACTTTCCATCCACCCATCATGTCATGATATGAAACGTTAATTTAGATGCGTTGCTACATAGGCATTGTGGTAAATTGGTGGCCACGGCACTAGAGCAGCCTATCTGATTGACTACCTACCACAACAACATGTGATAGAGTATTGTTGTTACGCCCACCATCATCATCATTGGGACCGTATGGCACTACACTACTACGCCACATCTTGATAACACCATTCGTGATAGGTATTGCCAAAGTGATTCAAAATAATGGGTGCTAATGTTTGCTAACTCCTATCTCGGGGATATCGATTGGGTGTGGGTAGCATCATGTATGACTACTCTTTGTCGATAAAGATAAGGCGTCATCGCTTGTTGTATTAGATGCTTAGTAAAATTTGATCCGTTGGTAGCGGATGTCTGCCGCATCAAACGCATGGTTACTTTCTACCGACAATGGTCGGCCATGGTTCCGAAACACCCCGCGATGCATCAATTGAAACAACCCAATGTCGATCAAGCAATTCATCCGGAGTCACGTGAACCTCCTCTCATCCTTTGTTCTTCAACCACATGGAGAATTAAAGTGTGTAAGATATTGCATCATGGTAATAGGTGTCATTGACAAAGAAATTTTAATAAGGTAGCTTCCATTATGGTTGCACCCTTTGTTACGAGGCTGCATTGTCTTACCATCCTCATTGTACTCGATTCTTACGTACTCTTTATTACCATTCCCATATCTTTACTTGTCATGTCGGGGATTCCAATGGTACACAAAGCCGTCTTTATATGAAAATCGACATAAAAGGGGAAAATGTAAAAAGTGTGCGTAATGTACAACATCACCAAAAAGCGGGTCGTTATATATACAAAATCAAGAATTTATCTTTAACGTTGTTGCTAATCATTGGAACACCTCTTTTTGGCCAAGGGAGCTTCATCACCATAAGCACATGACTCCTTTTCAGTTTGCATGTCGTTGATCAAGGTTCTGACAAAGGCTTGCTCGTACTTTGAGTTTTGGAACACGGTTGTCAATGAATCGGATGGACATCGTAAAAAGTTGGGAGCGAAAACCATGGCAAGATTGTTGACATTCATGCGTGTATATTGTGTCACCTCCTCACGGTTGAATTCCTAATGATGATGATGTATGCCATAAGTTATCAAACTTCAAGTGTAGACATGCATTCATTTACCTGAACAGAAGCGATCATGTACATGACAATACGACGATTCAGATCGGGTAAAGCGTTGACAATGGCGATGGCTTCATCTGAATTCTCGGCAAACTTGACGCATTCATCATACAATTCAGTGGGTATTAATGGTTTCTCAAGGTCTCGAAGCCAGTATTTGAGTAAAGATGCTGGTACATTGGGATCGGTAATGCCACTTGCATCATAATTGCCATTTTCAATCCGAACACGCTATAAAGAAAGGGGGTGGTTAACATCAAATCGAGTATTATGCAAGGGCAACACAAACATACCAAATCCGTTACTTCTTCAGCGTCACCGGGAACACGAAAAATGCCTTCCGATTGTAGACCATTCATTTTCAGCACTGCATCAGCGAGGAACGGTACTATCTTGGGTATTTTGAGGCCGTTATCGCAATGGGAAGGTAAGGAGATGATCAACTCGAGGTCTTCTCCAAAGATGGAAGGCTTAAAGGGTGCTTCCTGCAAAAAAGACAACACCGACATTAGCATGTGATTTCCACGTCAACTCTCTTTTTTTTTCATCCATTCATTCATTACCTTGGCTCGTTCAATTTCTGCTGCCGTCAAGACCTTTCCTTTGGCGCCCCGCGCACAAATTCGCTTTAGTCGGGTAGATACATATTGGCTAATCACATCCACTTGATTCTGGGTAACATGAGTGCTTTGATCCACAAAGTTGTTCAGGTATGATTCAAGATTCTTGGATGGTGGAAAGGTGACGCTGATGACACATAAAATCTCCCAACCTTTTCGAATGCTTTGTCTATAATAAAAAGAGGTGTTAATCTACATCGATCATCATTGCATGACGCTAACTTACCCGTTGGGGTTGTTGTTTAATTGCTTGCATACTTGTACATAAATCTCATCACGCATTTGTCCTTTGCTGATACCACATCCAAGCAATGTCTGATACTCCTCGATCTCAGTGGATTGTCGTGGTCGTGGTCGATCGCCCATAATGATTTGGATCAATTTGAAGCATTTGAGTGCATCCTTGTACAAATCCTTGTTGAGCATAATCAGAGGTTGTTTGAGTGAATCCTTGGTCCAACGCAGCATCTCCTCCATGGGCACTTGTCGTTTGAAAATGATCCCTCGTTTATGTTTGGCGAAATACTTTTGAGCAAATCCATCAATAGCAAATTGTGTGATCTCTTGTTGCAAATTGGAAGGAAGGATCGGTCTAATGCATCATGCATAAGTATCCTCCACTTTTGTGTGTAGCTCTCTCTCTCCCACGCAATCCCACTTACTTTTTCTCCTCGGTCTGAGCCTGCAGACTGAAAGGATCCATCCATTTAGTTGGGTGCATAGCAGCTGCTGCTTCTAAAAACGATATAAGTAAACCCCACATACAAAATCGGTAAGGTTCATTTTGTTACCTGGATTGCTCACGGGTGTGCTGACAGCAATTGAGTTACGCGGAGATGATTGAGTGCGTGTCACGAGATTCTTCCAAGATGACGAAGTCTTTCCTCGAAAAGCAGAAAAGTTTGACAAACGGCGTTGACGAGCTGCTGCTAGATCACCCATTTCTGAGACCTTGGAATGGATTAGTTAGTATAAGGTCATATGTCCCTAAATGAAAGAGAAGAGAAAAAAGCACTTACCACGCTTTGTTTTCGAGTCCATCTGAAACCAAACAATCCCATAGAGCCATTGGGTAATGCTGCTGATAATGAATCATGTGATTCTTCTTGGATGCATAATGGAGATGTGTTGGTAGTCGTCGTAGTGGTGGTGGTGGTGGTGGTGGTAGTAGTCATCATTGGCGGAGGCGGGGGTGGAGGTGATGGTGGAGTCGTATTGGTGGTAGTGTTGGCGTTGTTGCCGTCTGATGTGGATCGAGTATGATGATAAGCGGTAGTGGGTGGAATGGATCGAGTTGAAGGAAGATCAAGAGAACGACTATTGCGTTTCAAGACTGAGGAACCTGCCTCAGGGACCACTTGATCAAGTCTGATATCAGTCTATCATGTATTGCTTTAGCCTTTTGCTTCTCTTTTGTTTCAAATCGAGATGTATATCCCGCGCACTTACATTGGTAAGAGAAATCACTGGTGTGTCAGCCGGCTGATTCCAGTGAGCTTGTCCCGAAGTAGTATGGTAGTAATATGGCATATCGTTGGCATCATCCCATAGCTCCCACCATTCGCCATTGGGGTCATTGGGTTTGCTACAGTCCATTTCATGAGTCTCTTTTTTCTATACTATAATAAAGGCGTCCCTTACATTATCCCTTGTTCGGGTTTGTCTGTCAAGCATTTGCCAGTGGTCTATAGAACAATGGGGTTGAGTAACAAGAAGGAGGGTCGACATGAGGCCCATCTGCTTACGGGATTAACGAAATAAATGTCTTTGGAGTCGGGATGCACCACCTGGACCCAATCATAGGCTACAGTTGTCATGCCGAGGTGGTGGTTGGTAGTGGTGGTGGAGGTAGTGAACGTGGTATGAAAGGGGTATTGGGCGGGAAAGAAAGTGGTTACTACAAGGCAAAAAGTGGAAAAGGGAAAGTAAATGGGCGGTGAGCAAAAAAGGTTATTGTACAGAAGGATGGTCTGATTCCTTGTGAAGCACCATGTTACACACTTTACACTATTCCCGAAAAAGACAACTCGAAACGCCGATGGATGGGATTGTTTTCAACGCTCCCCCTCTCTCTCGCTCTACTACTACTACTGCTATAGTCTGCTTTATCGACATTCCAGGGGTAACCCATCATATGTTTCATCACTAAAATATCTTTGGCGGTATGGGAGTGTGAGTGATTGTGGGTGTGGGTGGGTGTAATTGCCAAGTGAATGGATGATAAGCATTAAACCAATCACAATGGTTCCTAATTGTGTGTGTGCGTGTGCATGTGTGTGAATCAAGAGTATGCTTGTAAAGTGGTAATAGCAGCGATGAGCGGCGGGAATATTCTTCCCTTTCTTGCCTGAGACACACTAAGATAAAATGTGTTTTCATGATGCAATTGGCGATCGCTGCTCAGGTGATCGAATCTATATTCCCGCTCAATCCACTAAAGTATTATATTACACACGCGACAAAAGACATTTGGGGGAAACACAATGAGTTGGGCATTCTCATTGTTGCCAAGACGTCCTTTTGTGTGGTGTCTATTATCTGATCATCACCACCAGCCACATGGGATGGCATCCCATATTCATGCTCAGCATTCCATCTCATGACAACAATGACCTTTTTCCTAATTCTGTTGTATTGTTACAAGAAGATGAGCTAACAGGAGGTGTGAGATTGTAGTCGACACCTTGAGCCATTGTACATCCATACATGCTATATCTCAATCCTGCTCCTCTGCATTTATATATACAACCCCCCATGCGCCCTCCAGGCAAGAAAGGCAAACAAAAAGTTACTACATAGTCAAGGATGATAAAGAGCAGAGGTATAATACTTGCTCATTTACTCCCCCAAATCATATGGCAAGCGGAGATTGAGTCATGTGTAACCCCAGTAGCAGCACTTTGCAATTTTTGATTTGAAACCAGAGAAATAAAAGTGAGTCTGTGCGGGCATCATTTAAAAGTCAAAATGAAGTTGTGCTATCTTTTATATTAAGAGCGTTATTATAAATAATAATCTACTGCTGCTGCTGCTGTTGTTGTTGTTGTTCCTCCAGCTCTTTGTTAGGTTCCAGGTAAAAGATGTCTTGGAATTGCTGGTTTCTACTATGCACAATGCAACCCTGAATGACCAATGGTTCTCCGACAAGGTATCCATTTCCATTATAATAAGTAAGGCGTGAATCGTTGCCTGGTATCATTTGAACAAGATCACCCTAAAAGAGATATCACCTATCAACCACCCCATTCCATCATCTTCTTTTCTCATACTTACAGTTTCCACATGTCGTATTTCAATGAATCGCTGATCAAAGGCGATCACATAGGGGTGATGATATACAATGTTGTCGGGATGACTTTCCCACTCACACAATAGTGCCGATCTATACATGTACATGCATTGTGTCAGTCACTGAAACCGCATAAGCGTTTCTCCTCAATGTCCCCGATCCTCATAGTCGTCCCCCATCTTTGACTTACGTTTCGTCACGCGGAACCAATGATTGGTCACGGTTGTTGACGTAAAATGCAAACTTGTTGTAACACAACAGGAACTTGCTTTGCATACGATACATGGCCAAAGGTCTCAATCCATCGCTTCTTTGTTCCAAAAAGTCAAATTGAGGATCTTGTTCATTGGGGATACTGCGAGAGCTGCTCAAATCTTCAGGGTCGATGATCTCAAAGGCCTTGTCGCACACCACAGCAAATTTGGATTTCAAGAAATGGATATTCACAGCTTGAGCTCCTACCGAGAATTCCTAAAAACACCCCATTTATCAGTACCATCATCTTCTTCCTATAGGATGATAAAGTGGACGTTACCTTGTAATCTTCGAACCAAGGTGATTTGGAACTATGGCTGCGGAAGAAGCCTCGATGGCCAAGACTAATACCTCGCGATCGGCTTTCGGATCCAATAGAGCGGATAGGCTTAAGCGCTGTGAAAATGGTGTATACGGTCTTTTGCCTGGCATAGACCACAAGTTCAACACCATGACACACACCGGTTTGGAAAAAGTGAACAGGCTCGCTTATTTCATGTGCTAATCGATCGGGTGCTTTGCTGTTTTTGGGTGAAGTAAGCTCGTCCAATGGATAAGCGTATAACATTTTATCTGCAAGGTGCCATGTTGTAAGTTGTTTGTCCGCACAATCATGCAAGACGAAATTCTGTGTTACCTGCAAGTACCAAGAGGATCTGATATTTCTGCATCACCCCAAGTTGTGTCACATTCCGCAAAGAGAGGATTGGCCGGGCACGTCCACCCTTCAATGGCTTAAAGTAGACACCCACACTTGTGCCTATAGCCAACATCTCGACATTGTTCTCGGTCACTAGATGGTATAATAATGAGCATAAACAATAGATAACAAGAAGCACGCTACTTACCAAATGGCACGGTGCTAGTGACCTTGCCACAGCCTTCACTGGTAGAAGAAGCACCATAATCTCTGAAAAAGGTACTCTCCATGCTGATGATATTGAATGCATCCACCAGCTGCTTGAGGTCACTACGTGCTTGCTTGAGAGCAAATAGCCATTGGTCCTTTTCTTGTTGACTAGCACACTGCAAGTAGTATGTCTCTCCATGGCGACCAGGATGCGTGAGGACAAGTGACAAGTTTTCACTACGCATGGTGAGTGATGGTTTCAAGCTGGCATACGTTGAGCTGCTCGTCATGGATAGCTGTGATGGCAATGTGAAATCGTTCTCGATGCCTTGGACATGCAACATTTGCAATGGGATGGGACGACGCCAAATCTTGTATTCGGTGGTATCACTTGTCTTGCGAGCTTTGGTAAGCAGCACAATGTGGTCAAACACAATCACGTGGATGAACTTTTCACCAATGTCAAGACCCAAATTTTCCAATTTCAAGTCGCCACGATAATAAATCTTGCGTTGTGGATCAGTGAGCTTGAGATCGTAGAATTCGCCTTGACGGCACGTGAGTGCGTTATTCAAAAGAAGGATCTCAACACGCGTCTTCACCGTGGCCGTGAGTTGATCACACAACTTGCACACTTGGGCAATCTTTTCATTGCATTGAGCGAGTATCTCGTATTCAGGATCCTCCTTATCGGTCTTTTTCATCAATGCTTGCAGCAAAAGTGGATAGCGTGGTAGACGCAAAACCGGCCGAAGCAAAAAGTGGCGGAAAGGTTGTCTGTTGAGTCGTGGATCGGAAAGTCGACTTGTCAAGAATTCATTAAAGGCTGGATTGGATCGCTTCAAGTCGGCCACAATATACTCGGCAAGATTGACATTGGGTACATAGAGAGCATAGGGGTCACGGAAATGATCAAGGTGCTTGAGCAAAATATCACCAATGCCAGGAATACATCCATCCTCATGTTCCTTGAATCGCTCGTACAAGTCGTTAAAGAGATTAATGCTGAGTTGCTCCAATTCGACATGATTGTTGAACACATCTCGTGCAAAGAATTCCCATTCGGCTTCATCAATCACTTGAGATTCTTTCAATGGATCAATAATTCCCTATTACATGGTTGTTGCTTCATCAATAAAAAAAGTTCATGGCATATAGATATATGCTCCTCACCTCACGCAACAATTCGAGATCCTTGAGATATTGCTCTTCACCATAAATGATTTCATTAATGGCCTCTTGACGATCACGCTCACGCTTATCCACGGATTGATAGAATTCAGGATCCATACGCTGACCCCATGTCTCTGCCACTTGCATCTATACATGACCATTGCTCTTAGTTAAATACCCTTACGCATGTTTGTATATATACCACCTACCCCTTCACTGTGTGCAATGGTTCTTTGGGAGACACTTCTTGCCAAGGCATCCTAATACCATTCATCAATACGCGTTTTGCATAAAGGTCACCCTGCCAATTTCTTACCTCAGTCTCTTGTTCTTGTACACTCGCTTTGTTGGGACAACGGGGTGCATAACAACCTTCACCAGGTTTACATCCGTTCACATAACACCGAGTCATGGGAGTATAAACACCAACCACACGAGTGCTCTTCAATTGGAAAGTCTCTTCAGCAGAACCTTGTACAATTTGTCGTTTGACCTTGTTGAAGGGATCCACCGATACCAAGAGTCGTTTGGGTGAAGAATTGTGCAAGGCGGTCAATAGGCCCAAACAATATTCCCGCATGTGTTCATTTCCTGGATATTGGCTTTGCAAAAGTTGCGTCATTGTATCCTATTCATCATGTCAATGATGATGATGATACCATCTAATCCAATCCAATCTACTACTTACCAAGGCTTCTTGACCCGTAAATGCATTAGGATACTCATCGGTAAAACTAAGTTGACGCAAACGAACCACCTCCTTGATACTCCTTGCAAACATCTTGGCGACCACCGAAAGTAGAGCTGGATCCGTCGACTCGAATAGTACTCTATCATCATCATCATCATCATCGGATCCTGTGGGGACTACGCCTTGTTCAGATGGAGCAGGTGGTAAAGGCTTGCTCTCAAGACCTCCTTCATCTTCTTGTTCTTCATCACTTGAATCCTCCGTGGCATGTTGTCTTGTGCTATCTTTACGAAGTAACTGCTCCCGAAGCTCTTTTCTTGCAGCATGCTCAGCTTCCAATACTGAAGAGGGTTGAACAGTGGATGATCTGAAACGACTAATAAAGTCTTGAGCGGGTGGACGAGCATAGCCAGGAGGTGGATACGAGATTTGAGGTTGAAATGCATAATATCGATTTCCACCAGGCATAGGCATGGGCATGGGCATTGGCATGGGCATGGCTGGTGATGGTGATGGTGAAGAAGAAGAAGCAGGAGGAGGTGGAGGACGATCACCACCACTATGAGGCATAAGCATCTCGGATGAAATGGAAGGCGATGGTACAGGAGGTGGATACATGTGTTGTTGTGGTTGTGGAGGTTCCTGATGAGGTCGTGGAGGATATAAGGGTGTTGGCATGGCATCTGGATGTGGCATGTGAGGCGATAAATGAGGTGATGTATGTGCCGATGATGGAGAACTACGATAATCATTGTCATTGGGTGGTTGCAATTCATGCTTCTCCTGATGATAAGGTGACGATGGACGTGGTGGATAAGGTGACTCTGGACGATAAGGAGCACTTGGCGTACGTGGAGGATACAAGGGTTGATGTTGTTGTTGTTGTTGAGGTGGATACATAGCAGTATTAGAAGGATGTGGTGGTGGATATGGCATTTGAGATGATGGTGGTGGATACATTTGAGGAGCAGGCATTGGCATTCCTCCTCCTCCTCCTCCTTGTGGGAAAGATAACCAACGTTGATCATCCCGAGGATCACGAGGTGGCAATGGTGGTGGTGCTGCATTTCTTGGTGGATAAGATGGTGGATATCCTGCTCCTCCTCCTCCTCCTCCATTGTTGTTGTTGTTGGGTGGATATGGCATTACCATGCCTCCCTCATGGTAATACGGTGTTTGTTGCTATGATACATCATGTCAGCCGATCACTCTTACATGTACATAGACATCTTTTACATACGCTCGGCATTTGCGCGTTGTTCATAGGGCCTGTATGACCTTCAGAGGCACGATTGGTATTGCCGTCGTCATCCGTCGAGTATGACCCTCCAGAATGGGGTATCGATTGTTCAGACATGAGCACCTTCTTGGCGTTGGAATACAAATGACCAGGTACGCTGAGATGGGGTGGAATAGTTTCGACTACAGCCAACATGGTGAGTTCGATGGCAATTGCTCTCTCATTGGCGCCATTGCATACTTACAGAATGGAGTGTTCTCGAGTAGCAGACCCAACCTTTTGCGTGCTTGGACGAGAAGAGAAAGGGCACAGACTCGTGTCCCGAGCTTGTTACTGTTTTAGACTTTTGAAAGCGCGCGTTCTTAAAATCCCTCCGCTGCAGTATTCGACATTTAACGATCCATTCAATCATGATTCTCAAGCACTATACCTTTATCGTTTCCTCTATGTAACACCAAATCTGTACTTGTAGCTTGTCTCATCCACACATGTCATATATGAAAATGCCGTTTCCTTTGTAAATGATGTAATGCACAACTTGTCCCTCGTATTATTAAAGCATAATTTCGGAGAAGAAGCTTGATGTTGACTATGCAATCATGTACATACCCCACGTATTATCCTTCGCTATTAAAGTGGTCACCGCATTCTTTGCGTAAAGGGCTTATAAATGCATTTGCACACCCAACTATCTGTTGTTTCATCCTTGGCTTGCTAGATCAATGCTACAACGGTAGGCGGATCAACGAATCAGGTCGATACGCCACTTGACATTTTATAAGAACCTTCCATACATTCCATACATTCGGGTTAAAAGTGGCTCTGCTCTTGTGGGGTATGAAGATGTCAGCCTTGAAGCATCTCGTAAAGCACGTTTGCCTTGTCATGTTTGCCCCATCGAATACGCATGCATTTTCTCAAGGATCAACTTTGCTAAAGGACATCACTAAACGTTAATGACCAGCAAACGATTGTTTTGTCAACATCGCAAAAGGATCGTCCATCACGCATAGTTTTGTAAAAGTTAATGAATATACATGAAAAGCATACCACATTACGAGACCGATCAATCATGGCATGACATACTAAGGACAATGCAAAGTTCAATGATGGTTGCCCATGTTTCATATTCACATGGTTAATATGAACGGAAGAAAACATGTGAAAACTCCTGGAGAGGGCGATGATGAAAATTCATCCGATCTTTCGGTGATTAAAGGTTGCATCATGAAGCCGCATCAAATGGTGAGCAATCAAGTATGGACAATGGCGATAAGAAAGGATTTGGTATCCACAATAGCCTTGTGTTTGATGTTGTGTTTCAATGCCTGTATCTTTATAAAGATCATAACCTTATCGAAAAGTATAAAGTACATTGTCACTGGGATGATCATCTCCACCTGTCATTGGCTGGGAGACGTAAATGATGTTTGTAAGTTTGTACCTGTCATTGTGGACCCCCACCCCCAGGTCCGAAAAATGGTGACACCAATGGCATCGATTCAAGGTAGAAAAATAGAAAGATGATAAAAACTCTTGGCAACACATGTACAAAATTGAGTTTTACCCATAGACATGGATTGACCCTATGGCAGGTAAAGTAATGGTGATATGGCATGATCCCTTTATATCTTTCATCAACGTGAGGAGCATCATGACGACCCTGTTTTGTTGTTGCCCTGTTGTCGGAGATCCCGGGGAAATCCTCAATGCAGGTATTTTTTCCGTAATGTAGTAGAGTGGCCAGTATAACCGGACGACAAGTTAAAAACATCCGGATCTGCTAATGCCACTTTTGAACAAAGCTTTCCCACGAAAACATCATTTGGCAATTGTAGTATATATATGTATGTGCATGTCAACTATGTGCTGCGTGTGATGTCTCTCTGATAACTTATCGGCGACTTGATCGCCCACTTGTACTGCTTGTCAATCTATGAGCCGACTAGACCCCATATGTGTTGTGCTTACGATTTCCCTTACTTTTAACTCGTTCCCAGCCCTCTCTTTTTTTTTCTCAGATCACTTGCTTATCACGTTAGATCTCCAGCAGTATTATCGATTAGCCGATCATCACTCAACTTTATACCAACCATGGATTACAATCATACCAAAGTCATGAAACAAGTTGATTTATTGTATGGATAACATGAGAGGGCGAATAGGTTTCCATTGTTTGTTTAGGGGTCATTGTATTGCAATGAGACTCAACCATACAGCAAGAAGGATTGTCCTGAGTCACGCACACGACAATTGAATAGTGAGAGTGGAAGGCTGAAAAAAAGTCCGCATGATTGTGATTTGTGCGTGTGCTCCAAGCTTCCTTATACGACATATCCGAAAGAAAGCAGCTACCATAGTTGAATTACATCTTTCTCCTCTTTTTTTCTTCTCTTTTTCTATACCACTTGTCTCTACTCTCAATAAACACGCTACGAATCGTTATGTTCCCATGGATCATTCGGAAAAGCCCAACCTACGTTTAAACTCGATTGACAAGCAGCCTTTTGAAAAAGAGTTGACTGCATTGTCGCCTTCAACACCTTCCGGTGTGGCAGCCACGCTCTTGTCCGACTCTTTATTTCCACCCAAAAAACCAAAATCTCCCAATGCCATGGACGACGACAATGACAGCGATTCCGACGCCTCTGAGAATGGTGGCACCGGCAGCAGCAAAAAGGACCCATTAGCAACACAAGTGTGGCGGCTATATACCAAGGCAAAGGACACCTTACCTAATGCTTCACGCATGGAGAATTTGACGTGGCGAATGATGGCCATGACACTCAACAAGCACAAGCTAAAGTCGTCGTCACCTTCCACACCACGTTCAGAGAAAGGCGACGAGCATATGGATACTACCGAGTCTTTGGAATCACCCTCTTCTACAAGTCATGCCACTTCACCACCAGCTCCAGATGATAGCACTGAACTTTTATCATCATCAGCACCGCCTTACATGATTGATTTCCTTAGCGGTGGTCCTCCATTTCAAAGATCGGGTAGCCCTGGCATTGCAACCCCACGGCAAAATAGACATCCTTCTCAACAATATCCACGAAATAAGAGCGTGTTTGTGTACGGCTCCACTCGTGCAACATCATCTTCATCATCGGCCGCGGCTCCGTCATCTCCGTCCCACGTTGCATCACCCCAAAGTGTAAGTTGACTGATAATGATACAAGAGCGTCAATGATTAATCATTGTAAAAAAAAAGCAGGTTACGGACAACAGTGGATCTTATTTTGCACTAGCAACGGCACCTAGCAACAACAATAGCAACAGCATCACTATCCCTGTTGACATGCCAACCGATTCAGATATGGAACAAGATCATCACCATTACCATGAACCCACCTCGCCTTTCTCAGGAACAGGTTCTATCGACACAAATAGCTTTCTCAGCCATTCAATGCCAGCATATCATCATGTCAATTCAATGCATGGTCAAAGCTTATTACTTCAACACCCGCATCATCCTACTACTACTACCACCACTACCACCACAACAACAACGGATATCAACACGCATCATCAGACCTCGCAGGCGCGGTCTTCACATCCTGTTTTGATTCCAACATCAACAACTCTTAATAATGCCAATCCTACGTCTCATCATCCTGCCTCTATGAATTTGGATGCAGCTGCTGCGGCTGTAGCTGCTGCTGCTGCAAGTCGTGGTATTCATCCAGGTGCAATGAGCTTTGAAGATTTACTCTCAATGTATTATGCTGGTGGAAACAATGCTACTGCTGCTGGTGCTGGTCATGGTGCTGTCACGTCACCTGGAGTAGAAACAAGCATGTTATCATCTCTTATTGCTGGTCAAAATTCTGCTACAACGCATACAAATGATTCATTTCATACTCCTGTGACATCATCATCAGGTATGTGCTTGTCTTTGATATCAATGCACAAGGTTCTCATTCTTTTGTTATAGTTCCACGACCCATTGTTCCTCAAACACCACCTCCACCACCATTGGCTACTTCTGAATCAGCTCAACAATCCATTCACTCACCCAAAGTCACCAATAACAAGCCATCATCTTCAGCGAGCAACAAAAAGTCTGATGATGGCTCGAAAAAGGAAGGATCAACGACGGTCTGTACCAATTGTGCTACAACCACCACACCACTCTGGCGTCGTAATCCGGAAGGACAACCCTTGTGTAACGCTTGTGGTCTATTTCTCAAGTTACATGGTGTCGTTCGTCCATTGAGTCTTAAAACGGATGTTATCAAGAAACGCAATCGTAGCGGTGCATCGAGTGCCAATCGTAACGGGGATGGAATGAATCGAGCCAACAACAGCAACAACATCAGCAACAATAATAATAACAACAGCAATGGTAGTGGGAATGGATCAAGTGCTGCTGCTGCTACAAAAGGAAAGGCTATTCTTCAAGCCAATCCTGCATCATCCACCATCAACAGCGGCGCTAATGCATCACAAGGATCTACGATGGGTGTGATTGGAAAGCGTTCCAGTGGTACAGGCATGATTAATATTGCTCCCAATGGCGGTATCAAGGTTTCCATGCAACCCATTGCTACTGATACAACATCCTCTCCTACCACAACGACGTCACGACCCATTGTCTTTGCTCAACATCGTACAGCATCCACGAAACGACAACGACGCCATTCATTGAGCAATGAGGAAAAGGGAGCATCTACATCATCATGTTTGGAAGAGTCTTCGGGATCATCATCAGCTATTATGATTTCGGGATCGATGCCCAATCAATCCATGTCTGCAAGTGATCGATTCAGGCATATGTTATTACCCCAACAACAACAACAATCAAGGAACATTCTTCCAAACAGCCAACAACAACGTTTACCTCAACATCCACCATCAGCAGCAGCTGCAGCAGCGTCTTCGGTCATGCCCACAGTGGGTAGTGCGCCAACAACGAGTTTATCATGGATGGGAATGATGGCTGATAACAGTAATAATCCAAACGCCTTTGGTTCTCCTGGTTCATATAACAGTGAAATGTCTCATCATCCATCGTTATCATCACTCACGCCCGAACAATTACAACAATTACTTCTTATGCAACACGCCGCCGCTGCCGCCGCCGCTGCCACATCAACAACGTCATCAACACCGCCTTCTATGAATGCGATGGATCATGATCATCATCCTCATCAGCACACTTGGTCATGAATCGATATGCACTCTTTTTATATCTCCCTCTCTTTGTAATGTAAACCACCCCCACCATGCTTCTTTGTTTTTGTATATGCCTCTTTTTTTTTTCCTTCCTCATTCCTTTTGTTGTTGGCGTTGTACACCCATCACCTCCCCCCTTTTTGTTGTGTTTTCTAGATTGACTATGCTCTCACTCCCAATACCATTCTGCTGACATTTATATAAATCGTTCCATTTACTAGGCGCCAACTGGCTCGGTTGTAAATCTGATGCGCCATTGTGATGCGAGATCCTTTGAGAATGTAATCGAATGCATAACTGTGATGGGAGAAAAAAATGCTTCCTTTGACAACATGAAAAAGAAAACGCCCTCGTATGAGACACTCACCTGCAGCTGCCTTTTCGGGGTCCCCTTTTTCCCTTGACACACCCACATGCACTTCCAGCACATTTGATCCATGTAATGCGGTTAACGAAATATCATTGAGAATCATCCATCGTCGTTTGTTACTGCTATGCTCTTCAATTGAGAGCGATTTGTAATCAATAGGGGGAAGGAGGTGGACCTAACAATGAATGTAATTTGATGCATCACTGTGATCCGAGTTTTTTTGCAACATACAAAAGGCTATGTATGTGGGCGCATATGTACAGTAGTAAAATTGTCATTTCCCTCCCCACTCCATCTTTTTAATAACGGGGATGTGTATTAGGCGTACAAGTGATTGATTTCATTGATAGATTTCTTAACACCCGCCCTAATTTGGACGATGTATGCATAGACAACATTAGACCTAGGCCCCTCAGACCTAATTCTGGTATATGCGCCCTCACCACTTTATCAGCTCATGGATCAAGTTATCAATGCATCATCCCCAACAAACAGAATACCCACGCCCAATGCACAATAAAAGGATGTTGTCGCCGCCCATCATACTCCCACACGTTTCTTTCTTCTGTCATTCTTCTTTGATTGCTTACAAGGTCAAACTTCCAAGATTTTGTATGTACGTATCCCATTTCTTGCAAACTTTGTGAATAAGCGCTGATCCTTGTGGTCTATTATAAGGTTTCTTTGTTATCCTGCTCTCATTGTTGTTGACGTCGTCCTCATTGTGATACCTTGGATCCTTATAAAAATGTAAGCCTAATCGTATTGTTTGAAGAGTCACTACTCATACACGCTACCTTGTTTCTTTCGATAGATATAGCTATCTCCCATGATGCATCTTTTTGGTTACGGTGCCATGGTCTACGTACGTCGGGTGCTGAAGTTGACATGGTGCATATAGCAAAGTCCGTATGCTTTATGTTGACAGCTTTCATTAGCGGGGATCGGCAGCTGGGTCCATCCCAGGCTATGCCAGGAAATCCACCACATCCGACAATCGAAGAGATCTCCTCCAAACAATGTGCAGGCTCTTGGAAGATCGATCATGCGTCGACAAAGCCTTTGTATCAGCATGCTCCGATTCATCGCAGCCATTACACCAACGCGACGCAACGAAAGGTCGGCTACTGGATCAGCTTGACGTAGGGAACGCTGAGATGGTACATTGACAACCTAACCCATCTTACCCTCTCCAAATGTTAAAGGCGTCGCAAATAAAACCCCATGCATGCACTCACAATGCACGTCCTATACGCCATCCTTATCACACTCTATGGTAGTTTTATAAGATAGGAGACACATCGTCTAATACGAAAAGCTCTACAACTACACTTGTAAATTTGAAATTCATTCGTTCAACAGTAATACAGATATAATGTTCAAGTTGATACAATGGATAGATGACTGCAGAGCTCTTTTTCACGCGCTGTACATATACAGATCATTCAAACCACTATACCAAAGTAGCCTTCATTACTCATACCATGTATAGAAGTGCACATGTAACGCTTTTATATAGCTGCTAAAATGATGATAGGGCTGGGTTGGATGGGTGGGGGTGGTGGTTGGGTGTGCGTGTGGGATTGGATGGGTGAATGGGTGGTAGAGTGAACATGATTGCAGCACACGTAGTGGTAAGCCCTTCCACGCAAAATCGACGTTTACGAGCGAAGCGAGCAGTTGGCGGGCTAGTCAACATTCAACTATTTTTATAATAATAAAGATTCATCCTATGTTATACTTGTTTGGGGAAACATAAGGGACCAGGATAGGCACCTCCATACACCATTTGGACACGCGTACCAAACTCGAATGGGTTGCCATTGTAAGCAACAAAGTCAGCTTGATGTCCTTTTTGAATCGATCCTACTTGATCTTGCAATCCAAAGATATGGGCCAAGTTCCACGTGACCAAACCGACGGCTGCTTCTTGAGTCAAGTTGGCATTATGAGCAAGATTCCATCCGGCTTCCCAAATCATGTTGCGTGCACTACCATCGTCAGGATCAGTGCTGCCAAGACCCACACGCACACCATGCGCAAGCAATACGTCCAACACCGAATCAGATGTAAGGGGTGGTCCATACAAGCATTGTCGAGCCTGCCATGATTTACCATAACAGCGACCTGGTTTCAATATCACTGGAATATCGGCATCGGCAAGTGCATTTGCTGCCAAGTGTGCTTCAGCACCACCCAAAATGACAAATCGAGTCTGAGGCAGCTCTTCCTTTTTTAATCGGGCAATGGATGCAATCTCGTCCTTGTTGTCAGTCTCAACAACCACCGGTATTTCGCCATTAGAAGCACGTAAAAAGAGAGGATCAGGGCGTGTCACGACATCTCGAATGGCTGCTATTTGCTGAGATACGGTAAGTTTGGCCGTGGCGGAATGGCTAATTGTAAAATGGAGGGCTGCTTCTCTTTCAACATAGGCATCGCTCACACCATAGGCTAGATGTACGTATGTTAATTTTCTTTTTCATCTATGATTTCTTTATGATTGATGATACCTGTATCTTGCACACCAGTATGGAAGGCAACAGAAACACCAGCAAGTGTATAATCCCCATCGATCAATGGCTGCGATATAGAGGTAGTGATGCCTGCTCTGAACGCCTTTTGCATATGAAGCCCATTGAATTGCACACCATAAGCAGCACGAGACATTTTTCTATGGAGGTCCTTATCGAACAAGTCATGCTTTGCATAACCATCCAATGTCGCTGGCTCAGCAATGATTTCTGTCAAGCCCAATGGTGCACCAGCAAGAAGAATACCCTAAGAAACAACACCATCAGAACCTTACATATCAAATAGGGAGGAATGATAACGACTTACAGGTATGACAACACCACCATTGAGATCGAATTCAGCTGCTTTCTCGTCATTGATGCAATTGGAGCTGATGCAGGTGACTCGACCCTCTTTGATTGCCAATTCAATAGGACCATCATAGGTTTGATCAGGACCTGCATGCAATCGACTGATGTTCCGTAACACAAACGTATCCACATCCGGTGCACAAGCAGCCTTCGTATCATGGACTTGCATGGAGGTTGCTGGTTTGGGAGGTAGCGAATGATCCGATGCTTGTACGTGCGTTTCATGCTGATTAGTGCTTGATGGCTTTTGAATCTCCTCGTCGACATGCTTGGCCCATGAGGTGTTGAATTCTAGCTCCATACCATCGATAACAACATGCTTGGGACGTGCACCCAGTGTCAAGGGATGTTGATCCCAAACCACAAGATCAGCGTCTTTGCCCACTTCAATGCTATAATCACCACACATACCGTTTCAGTATCAAGTATGGATAATGATGATGATGATAGCCTACCTTCCAATTCGATAATCCAAACCCAATGCTGCAGCTGGTACACTAGTCACTGCCTTGAGTGCATCATGCTCGCTAAACCCATAATGGTATGCCTTTTGTGCTTCATGCATCAAATCTCGCTATGGTATTATGTCAACCACTGGTTTTCCAATGTTGATATTCCAATACTTACTGCATCTGTCACTGGATGATCGCTTTTGAGTGCCACAGGGATACCTGCCTCGGTCAAAATACTTGGAGCTTCCACATTGGTGTCCCATCCTTCATGCTGTCATCATACAAGAGGAGGCGTTAGCCGTCTTGTTATACTTGTCCTTATCCCATTATTCTACCTTGTATCCCCACATGTCTATCATAAAACATTAGCTTATGGTATAAAGGGAACAAATCATCGTAGCGCATACCTCCAAATGTTGCAATAGTAATGTTGGTCTTGGCTCGCTTAATGATATCGGGCACTTGCCAAGCTGATAACGCATGATGGAATGCAGCAATATCGAAATCAAACTCCAAAGAATGACGCACCATAGCTTCAATGTCTTGAGGCAAATAGCAGTGGACATTCAATTTGACTTTGTGCCGCATGAGTGCCACCAAGCTTTCCAAATCCAAATCCTCTGGGAAAGGCTCATCCAATCGCACACGGCCTTTGGATCCAGCATGTGTCGAATTCAATCGTATGGCAGCTTCACACCAATCATCTTGAGCTCTTTTCAATGCATGAGCTTCTTGGAAACGCTTCCGGAAAAGGTAAGCTTCGCCCATCCCTTTGATGAAACCAATTTCAGTAACCATGTAGACATCTCGTCAGCATCGTCGCTACTCACGTGTCTTTGGCATCTCGTGTCGTTCAAGTCCATACGCGCGTCTCGCATTTTCTCCACACGCCATCTTCATGTAACGCCATACAAGTTCATCTTTGGGAGCATTGGCGGTAACAAGCATGTCTTCTCCTGATAATGTGGGCATAGGTCTTAGCTTAACCACAGCAGCTTCTCCGCCCATAAGATTTCCAGATCCAGGAAGAATCAACGAAGTAGTAACACCGCCACTTGCAACCACCTTCAGTGCAGGATCACCGGGGTTGATAGCATCAATCACTCGTACCTATTACGAAATCGTTAGAGTAAATAAAGAAAACCCATATCATTATCCCACATACAAACGGTGTCGTCGGCTGTGTCATTTCGTTATTATCAACGACGGCATTGAGTTCATAAAAGCTTTCCACCAGCATATGCGAATGCATGTCAACAATGCCGGGCGTGACAACGCTTCCTCCCGCATCGATCACCTTGTCCACTTGAATCTGATCTCCACGATCTCCTCCTATGTCGCGTATCACACCATCTTGTACGAGCAAATCACCATCCACATAGCGATCGCCTAACCAGAGATGACCATTCTTGATCAATAAGGTGCTGTTGGATGTGGCACGTGGATTGGTTCTTGAAATGTTGTCAATGGAAGGAGATGGCTCTTCAAGGATGGATTCACATTGCGAAAGACCATATTCAAACGATGCGTGCCCAATACCCGGTGAAACAACCTTGTCATGGTGCGAGACAAAGCCATCTTCCAAAGAAGGTAGTTGGGAAGTCAAATACAACGAAGTCGCAACAAACAAGGCAATGGACGCAGCAATGACACCATGGCGTCGTCGCCGTTGTGCTGGAAGAATCGGACGATCCGATGCCATCTTGGTTGACATGAGGCAATGAATAAGAGAGCGATAGAACGCGTGAGAGAAAAAGAAAGAGAGATAAACAAGTAGGCCTATATGTATGTGTGTGCCAGTACGATCGCCCATTCCCCACGCACACACATCATGATCGTGACATGCGTTACACACACCCTGTGCATAACTGATTTTCCTCCGGCTCTTCGGCAGCATGAATGTATTCAATCAACCTTCCCTTTCCAATAGTGCTCTCACCAGTCATCAAAGAACCTATAACATACCTATCAACTATCAATAAAATGCACATAGAATCATCGTATCCAAGGTCACTGTTGTTGCTATATCAACCATAGATGTTTTTCGGAATGCGGGGAAACGACATTTGTTCTTCGCGTCGCATTACTGATTCGGTAAAAAGCTCCCATTTTGGGAAGAACATTGTAGTAGAAACCACTTTTCCGGGAAAACGAATGCATCCAGACGATTAATAATCCGTTCTTTACGATAATATCGATCCCAATCATGACATCGTGATAAGGAATCAATCATTTGGGTGGTGAAGCGGATGAAATCAAGGAGCTGATGGTTGATCTAGAATTTGCAAAGAGAATGAAATCACATGCCAAGTCGAGAGTGGGTTAAAAAGAAAGCAGTTGCTGCATGTCGTCGTTGAGGCGTTGCTAGGCAACTCCCTATCAACCATCCTACTTATAATATGGAGCGATACACGAACCCATCACCCTATCTCATAATGCATAGGGAAGGTAGGTGGCTCGTTCCCCACCATCAACGTCGATTGTGATGAGGCATTTTGCCATCGAGAATTAAGGGATACATCCTATTCTTCTAGGTGAAAAGTGATACCATCGCTATCATCTTAAGATTATGGCAAACGATCCGTTGTCCAAGCATCTACAATTCATCATCGTAAAAGTCGTCCCCAACATCGTCACGAAATCCATGCATAGACAACGCTCAATGCTCCCATTTATTTCATCCATGATCCCATCCATAAGACTATTGACTACTAAGATAATACGCTATCGTACACGATTATGATCGAATTCTCCCATCGTCCAAGAAAAGTTGTTCGCTTCGCGTGTCGATTTCGGTAAACATAGCCATCCAATCTTATCGAGCCACTCTTCCCCCTAAAACGTATAGCATAAATGATGTTCAATAACAAGTGGTTTATTCTTCAATACCATTACACACGGGGAGTGGGTACGTCCTTTACTGCTCATATCAAGCGTTTTGAATTTTGCGCTCACCAAGCAATCCCTTTGTTGACATGGCGTCAATACAGAACAAACACTCTTTCAAGATGTTACATTTCCGTTGACTGATGGGGTCCATGCCAAGGATTGAGTCGCGGTAGATCCTCTTAAGTATAATCACTGCAGTCAAAGGTGTGTGTGTGTATATGTCGATAGTCGGCCGAGGCAAATCTTTTAGTCTGAGCTCGAAAATTGAAGGTGAGTGAGGGTTGCCAGGCAACGGGTGGTAGCGTTTATGCTGAGGACAAGTCTTTTTGTAGATCCTTCAAGATAGGATATTGCATCGGCTGATCGTGGTGGTCCATTGGCTTGGGTCGATAGCTGATGGGTGGTTGTGGTGATACATTTTTGGCTGAGTAAAAGATGTTGTCTTGGAACACCCATGGATGGTGAACGTTTTCTTTGACGTGTTCAGATGCAGTAATGCATTACTCTTATTGCAGCATTGGGAGGTATGTTGTGTTATTATAGATGTGGATGTGTAAGTGCAAGGTATAATAGGACGAGGGACGCATACTATTTTACTAGCATGAATGGCGGAGGATACCGAGCCTCATCATGGTGCGTTATGAATGATCCCATTTTCTCCAGCCCCATGGTACGCGATAACAACCATCATTGTTGTCCTCCTCCTTGGGTATGATATGGCATTATGTTTATGGTGACGTTGTGATTAAATGCGTTCCGGCAAGTAAGGGCATACTATATAAAGCCTTTCTTTCTACCCAGCAGCACAATGGCTTGCTCCCGCTACTACACTCGCTACAATGCTTCTTTACGGCACAATTGTCCATACACCCAAACGAGGAACGATCTCCATTCACACCAATGCTCTCTTGGCCACCAATGAGGATGGTCGCATTGTCGCGTTGAAAGACAACATTCCTGAAGACAAGCTTGACAGCACCATTGACACCCTTCAACTTGGTCACCAACGCCAAAGTCTTTTGAAGCTTTCACCAACGCAGTTCATTCTACCAGGCCTTATTGACACTCATATCCATGCTCCACAAATCACATACACCGGAACGGCGACTGATGTTCCTTTGATGGATTGGTATGATGATGATGATGATGATGTGGGTGCACCTTGAATGTTTCAATTGGCTGATCACATGACAGGCTTCAAAAGTACACATTTCCAAGCGAACGACAATTTGAGGATCCTGAATGGGCACGCAAAGTATATGACGTCCTAGTGAAAAGATTGCTTCGTAATGGTACCACAACTGCATTGTAAGTAAAAGCCATGTCCTTTTGAGTCAAAGTACTCATCTTTCATATGATGATAGATACTTTTCATCCATTCATCTTGAAGCATCCAAGATCCTGGCTGATGCAGCATTGAAGCATGGACAACGAGCCTTTATTGGCAAAGTGTGTATGGATCAGCATGGTGCTGAAGGATACATTGAAACGACCGAACAATCGATCGAGGATACCAAAGCCTTCATTGCTTATTGTCAATCCAAGCAACGACCCCAGCATCTCGTTCCAGTCATCACGCCACGCTTCCTTCCTACATGTTCTCCTGCCTTGCTCGAACAATTGGGTGCACTAGCAAGACAACATGACCTGCCCATTCAATCTCATATTTCCGAATCACTTGACGAGGTGGCCTTTGTGCATGCATTGTATGGAAATGAGGATACGGATACCGAGATATTTGATCGTATGGGATTATTGACACAGCGTTCCGTCATGGCGCATGGTGTGCATTTATCGCCCAACGACGTGGATACCATGGTAGCACGGGGCTCAGCTGTGGCAGTGTGTCCACTCTCCAATGTTTATTTTGCCAATGGCGTATTCCCCGTTCAACCTTATCAAAAGCTCAAGATGGGACTTGGCACGGATGTGGCAGGTGGCTATTCTCCCAGTATGCTTCAATCCATTCGACATTGTGCTGTTGCATCCCGATACCTTGCTACACAAAAGGATCATGATCCATCACTCGTGGTAGATTGGATGACTGCTCTCTACATGGCTACCTTGGGAGGTGCTGAAGCGCTTGGACTACAAGATGAAGTTGGCAGTTTTGAGATGAACAAGTCATTGGATGCATTGCTTGTGGATATCGCCACGGAGAATTCGCCCATTGATCTCTTGGATGATATCACTCCTATGGATATGGTAGAAAAGTTTATCAACCTAGGCGATGATCGCAATATTATTAGCGTATGGGTATCAGGCGAACGTAAATTGTAATGCACATGTTGTTGTATTGAATAAAAGGAAAATGGATGACAAGATTTTCTATAACCTACTCTATATCAATAGAGGGAAATGTGTGTATGTGCGTGTAAAGGGTGGTGGAAAAAAGAAAACAAATATACAGATTAAGAAAATCAGCGAAACAAGAATCGAGGGGACATGGTGTGGTTGTTATGTTGAGTGCGGAAATACAAGGAGAGTCGATGTAGGATGGGATGGCATGGGATGGCATGTGTGTATGTGAATTTATGCGGTACCAGCAAGCTCATTCTTGCCGATAACATTAACCTTGAAACCAATGTCACGGAGCTTGGCAGCATTGACCATCAAACGGCCGTCAAAGAGGAAAGCAGGCTTGTGCATACCAGCATAGATCTTGTTGTAATCAAGTTGATCATCACGGAACTCATCCCATTCGGTGACAATGATGACGGCATCAGCACCCTCAGCAGCTTCATAAGCACTGGAGCAAATTTGAATGTGCTTTTCAACTTCCTTGCGAGTATCCACAACACCAGGCTCAGAAAGATCCATATAGATTTGCTCATGTTCAACCTTGGGGTCATAGATAGCGACACGGGCATGCTCTTGGATAAAGTCCTTGATCAAAGTGATAGCAGCAGACTCACGGGTATCACCAGTGTCCTTCTTAAAAGCGAAACCAAGGACGGCAATCTTTTTGTTGGTGATAGTGTTAAAGAGAGTCGAAATGATCTTGCGAACAAAGCGCTTCTTTTGGTATTCATTCATAATCACAACTTGCTTCCAGTAAGCAGCGACCTCGGGCAAGTTGAGTTGCTCAGACAAGTAGACCAAGTTGAGGATATCTTTTTGGAAGCAAGAACCACCAAAGCCAACGGATGCCTTTAAGAACTTGGAACCCAAACGAGTGTCACGACCACAAGCATAGGCAACTTCATCCACATCAGCACCAGTAGCTTCACAAATGGCTGAGAGAGCATTGATAGAGGAGATACGTTGTGCAAGCATAGCATTGGCAGCCTATTATAGATATGCAATGTTATTAATGGGTCATTCAAATCCAGCTCCCCATTGAAACTCACCAATTTTGACAATTCAGAGGACCAGAGGTTGGTAGTAATGACACGATCAGCAGGGACCCAATGAGTGTAAACATCCACCAAGGCCTTTTGAGCTTCAATACCCTCCTCTGTTTGCAAAGCACCGATCAAGACACGATCAGGGTTCAATAAATCCTTGATAGCAGTGCCTTCTGCCAAAAATTCAGGGTTGGACAAGATCTGGAAGGATACATTGGGAGTGGAGTTGGCATCAAGAATAGTACGCATGCTTTGAGCAGTACGGCAGGGCACAGTGGACTTCTCAACAACGATCTTGGAGCTCGTGGCGACTTGTGCAATGCGACGAGTGGCACTTTCAATGTAACTATGATTGGAGATAAGGGTGAGTGAGACATTGGATTCATTTCCTTCCGAAACATTCAATGAACAACAATACTTACGCTAAATCAGCAGCCATACCAGCACCCATACCACTCTTCTTGGTAGGTGTGTTCACAGAAACGAAGATAAGATCAGCTTCGTTGATAGCACCATCCACATCAGTGGTAAAGAAAAGGTTCTTGCCGCGACGGTCAAACACAACTTCTTCGAGACCAGGTTCGTAGATGGGGAGCTTATCGGAATTCCAGGCGTCAATGCGAGCAGGATTCACATCGACAATGGTGACCTTGATGTCGTGGCACTTGTAAGCAATGACAGCACAAGTAGGACCGCCTATAGAGAGAACGTATAAGTCAATAGATAGCTCAACCCATCAATAAATGGTTCCACTACTTACCGACATAACCGGCACCGATACAACAAATGTTCTTGACAATGGCCATGGTAAAAGTGATGAAAGGAAAGAAAAAGAGAGAGAAAGGATAGAAAACAAGTTGTCTCGACGATCGATTTTTTTAAAGTGGCGAATGAGTTGGAAGATTGGAACGATTGCTACTACCTCTATTTATTAGCAAATGCTTATCGCCGACTCAAACAATCCCAATATGGATAACAAGGATCGACCTGGTTCGCCCTAAAAATAAAAAGGAAGTGGGTGATACAGGCGTATCAAACCTTGGTAATAATCACCGATGCCAGGGTCTTGAAAGCACTAGTAAACGTAAAGATGACAACCACCACCACAACCCACTGTGTACTAGCACGTGCTATTTTCTCACTATGTATGTACTTTTCACCTTTTACCCGCTTTGCTTCTAAATACATGATCAATGCTACATGGCATTGTTATTCTATACTACTACTACTACCCTCCAGTAGTTGACACCATCTTCAACGCTAAAGCGGCCTTTGCCACTAAGTTAGCAATTGGCTCGTCTCAGAATGTTTGTACCTGAAACGACTGCTTAACACTCATCCAATGATTGTTTGCAAATGTCCATTTTGTTTTTCGTCACACGTTATATTGAACCCCCAGGGAAATATAGCTTTTCGGTCAATCACCCCCACCCACCCAACCTACGATTTATCCCATCATCCCCCACACGTAACATCCACCACCTTTTAACCGGGAAAAACAACATTGCAAATCGTTTGGGAGATCAATCCAATTGCTCATTCATTACAACATTAACCTTATCTACGGGCGATACTGTGACTTTAGCTTTGTATAGGATAGGATGGTAATGATGATGCTGCATAAGGAACAAACATGTTGCTGGATCACATCTTTATGTCACAAATTTCCCTGCTTGGAAAAGTACAAAGAGTCCTGATCCTATGGTATCCACTTGATAGCTTGCCACGTTGGTGGTAGGATGGACAACATAATCTATCTGATAATATAGATAGGGATATTGAGATGGATGGTTTAGGGGTCTGTTACACCAACCTTTATATTACGTGCACGAGCACCATGTCTGTGTGCGTTCAAAAAATAGTCGTCAAACAACAACAATCAACCCTGTATGTAACAACAAGGCACAGACACACATGCATGACCCACGTGTTGCCTACTTTGTAACCCATATAAACATCTTCTACATTGTCGTCGTCCTTTTCTTTTTATTGTGGTGGAATAGAGTAGGTGGTGGTATAAAGAAGAGGTGGTCATCATCATCATCATAGCTTAAGGTGGGTTCCAAGTTTACTGCTACATGCAGGGCAATAATGGACCACATCTACAAAAAAAACACGTGGCAATTGTTTGAGTTCTTTACCATACACAATGAAACCCAATTCCCTCATTATCCCATTTTGACTACCACCTACCTTTGAAATACTTGACATAGAAAGGGACCCAGAATAGGAATACTGTACACAAAAACCTATTTCTGGCACGTCAAACAAAGAGGACATGGTGGATGGATCCAATCACACACTTACAGGATGAAAGCAATGAGCCATGTTAGGGCACCTGTTCGATATCGAATACGAGATTGTACATATTTTTCGCATGTGCTACAAAACGCCTGTGTTTCGAAATCGGGCAGGCTCTGCTGATCAATAGCCAAGAGAAGTCGTTCCCTACGTCGTCGCCAAGACCGAGTTGTTGTCGTCTCACTGGTCGTACTCCGAATACTCGGAACAGTCAAGTGCGCTTCACATTGCGACGATGGCCGTTGTTGTTGCGATCGTGGCAATGAGGCCATGGACTCTGGTTTAGGAAAATAGGATGCCGGTGTGCCGATATGGAAATGCTGTACTCGTGCCGACAAATTAGAGATGCCCGAGCATGCGGATCGCAAGGATAAAGATCGTCGACGACTATGAATTGAAGAAGAAGAAGAGGAGGACGTAATAGAGGATGCAATGGATCGGGGATAACATGGTTGATGATGATGAATAGCAGGAGGTGTAGGTGGTGGTATTGGTTGTTGCTGTTGTTGTGAAATCACATTATCATTTTCTTCTTCCTCCCCATCCATGACAGCGGCGGATGAAACGGTGGGTTTCAAAGTAATCGACCAATTCGTTGTATGATGACCACTATCAGACCGTTTCCGCCGTTTTCGAAGAAGCCATGTCAGCTTTTGTTTAAAGAGGTGTTGTGGTTGTTGTTGTTGCTTGTGTGTGCTGTTCATGATCATGAATGGCACTATATTATAGACACAAGTGCGTGTGTGTGCGTGTACTATAAAGAAAGAGAGAGAGAAAAAGAAAAGGTGGGTAAAAGTTTGATTGTGTAAAGCAAGAAAGAAAAAGAAAAAGGGGGGCGGTTGGTGTTGAACAACAATGACCAGTTATATAGATCAATATCTCATGTGCTGTTTAGTGTGGTCGATTCTGTGTATAAAGGTGCATATAGTAGCATACACAAAGCGAAAAGCAATGACTTTATATGGTGCACCGTTGACTTGGGAAAATCAACGAGTTTTGCTGCATCTGTATTTAAGGTTACTAACCCCTTGCTCCCTCCTTTTCAACGCTCTGTCCTACGCTACGACAACACCATCCTAGCAATTTGGGGGAAATACACAACTTGTTCATCATGCTGTTGACCACCTTATTCAATAAAAGGCCGCTTCTTACGTGTAGGATCATTTTTGTTACATGTTGGAGGAGGAATGGATGATGAAAATGTAAAGGGGGCTCATGTGACTTGATCCGGGCACTGATGTGTGCCATCTGATCCATTACCCATCATCAAATTATTCACGGGCTGGCTCATGCAGATCGTGTGGTGTCTCGTGAAAAAGCAAATAGATACACAAACAAGGCATCCCGATGACGAGCTAAAAAGGAAACAAACGGCACATTATATTTACTACAGTGGAATTAATACAGAGGATTATAAAAGTGGGTGTTTTTTATATAGACCAAAGCATCAAGTTTTTGTCCTTGGTATTATGACTTGCGGATGCAACCATTGTTGTCCCATCCATGGGGAATGTGCTGGTGGTGGAACATGCAAGCGCTGCTACCAGGCCAGGTTGTGAACCCGTTCGTTTAGGTTGTGCTCCAGGCACGCTACATTGCCAGATATAGATGGCTTCGTATTCGCCAAAGATCACTTGAAGCTTATCCGTGCTGCCATTGCTTTCATGATTGACAAACGCACAACTCGCTGTCTTGCCTTGTAAAGAATGCGAATTGACCATCTTCCAATGCACCGTATCATACACTGCAATCAATCCTTCCGAGCATGTCACCAAAAAGTTGCCATCGGATGACCAATCCAATGAAGTGATGTTTTTAGAGTCGCTTGTTTGGATTGTCTTGATGCCATCCATGTTGTTGTTGTTATTATCGCCTTTCAATCGATGGATGTCAATGACGTAAAGTTGGTTGCCCACTGCACATGCCACCATGTTGCCGTCACGGGGATGAAATCGTAATTGGTTGGAGCTGACCGTTCGCATTGGCTATGTATGATACGTTTCAAATGAGAAAATGATGCCAAATGACGCTACTATGTATGTACGCCATGACTTACCACTTGAAGTGTTTTATCCTTTTTTTGCGTATTCATATTCCAAACATTCAATTCTCCTTCAGCATCCATCGAACATAAGATTTCAGGTCGTGTGGGGCAAAAATCAACAGCGCAAATGCGAGTCCGGCCTTCAAATTTCAAGACTTGTTTAACGGAAGAAGCATTGGAAACCAAGGCTGAGCCCACATCCCAAACGCGGATTGTCTTGTCAAAAGAGCAAGTGGCCACCAAATTCCGGTCATCTGCACTCCATCGTGCACAATGAATGACGTGCGTATGACCATCCAGGGTATACAACTTTTGCTTGTCTCGTACACTCCATACCATGACGTGCTTGTCCTTGCCACCACTCACCACATAGTGGCCATTTTTGGAAAATGCACATGTCAACACCTTATCCGTATGTCCTGCCAATTCGCCTTGTGCTTGCAACGTCTTTTCGCTGGCACCAGAAAGTGTCAAGGCTGCTGCATTCTCCATTCCAAGATTGCCTCCTCCTCCAAAAGACCCGGCTAGAAAATGGTTGTTGAAACCACCATCCATATCATTCCCATCACCTAGCAACAAGGCAGGATCGGCACTATCATCCGCATTCGCAAAAATATCGGCAAAATCACCTCCGTCACTCATCATGAAACGCTCCAAATCAAACGACATGCTGTTGCTAGTGGGTACCGCTGTTGCCATGCCACTGTTGTCAGGGATACCAGGGGATGATTCAGATTTCACCATGCCACCATTTCCTTCCATATCACTCCATCCAGTGGTGCTTGCATGCTGATGTTGTTGCTGAGGCGTTTGTTGTTGGCTAGGTTGTGTTTGGGGCGAATCTTGAGACGATGTTTGGAAGGGTGCTCTTTGTTGCTGTTGTTGAGATAACACTCTTCCTTGTACTTGCTCCGGTTTAATGGTGGTAGCAGATGGCTGTTGTTGATTCATCGTATGTGGACTACCCGTGTTGCTTGTTTGGGGAGATGCTTGAGCCATAGGGGGGTTTGAAGTCTCATTGTCAGGATTAGGTCGAGGACGTTTAGCAGGATGTTGTTGTTGTTGTTGAGATGGTGGTGGTGGTGGTCGACCTCCTTGTTGTTGTGCAGCAGCTTGTTGTTGTTGCCGATAAAGTTGTTCAGCCTGTTGAGCTTGTTGTCGCTGATAATTCATCAATGCTGCACGTGCTTTTTCAGGATCATGCTGTGGATTGAACCCACCCATCATCATGGCTTGACTCGTTGGTACAGTCGCATTGTGACCTCCTTGACTCATTTGAAGTTGCTGTTGCTGTTGTTGTAACATGTAATTACGATTCATCATGGCTTGGTGTTGTTGTCGAAGGGCCATCTTTATATATAAAAAACGTCAATATAAATATATATGTACTATGATAATGATGCTATGTACTTGCCTGTTGTTGGGGAGTGAGACCAGCTGGGATTTGCCCTTTGCTTATCATTTGTTGCATCATCAGCATTTTGGCTAACGAGTCGAATAATGAGCAAATGATATCGTCTTTTTCCTTTTTTCCTTGTCCTTCCATCAATCAAACTCACAATCACCAGAAAAAGGAGTATTTGGATGTTGCATTGCTCCAGACATTTGTGCAACAGGTACACCAGGTCCTGTCATACCCATCGATGCATTCATCATTGGTGGTCGAGGTTGTCCTATACATCAAAGATATGAGACAAAGGGCATTCCTAATACAATGTTCCTTTTATACCTGCTTGAGCCATTCCAGCATTTCGATTTGCCATATCCATTGCCTGTTGTTGTTGAGGATGAGGTTGAGATTGGGAAGGAAGTTGACCAGGTCCTTGTTGAGGCGTCATGGGTTGTTGTTGTTGTTGTTGTTGTTGATTCATAGCTAATTGTTGCTGTTGCTGCATTTGAAGTCGGGCTTGATGGCTCATCATCATGTTACTGAATACAAAAAGTGTCAGCTGACAAATGTATCACAAAGTTGACTACTTGACAACTTACGGGTTATTACGCATCATCATGTTGTTTTGAATAGCCTGGCGTTTGGCATGCATCATGTAGGCATTCTAAGAACCATGTCAGTGTATTTTGGTGAGGAGATGAATCAACTTACTCTTTCCTCCTGTGTCATGGATTGCAAATCACGGTTCATAACGCCCCCAGGAGCAGCAGCCATAGCGGCAGTGGTGGCAGTGGTAGAAGTTGGTGTAGTAGTTACTGCTGCTGCTGCTGTAGTAGCCATACGTGGAGTGGAATGGGGTGGTAGCGGTGCACTTGTAGCTGGTAATTGGGGATTGCTAGTCATCATATGCTCTGTTGGATGCTCATTGCCAGGACGTTGATGTTGGATTTGTTGAGGAGAATAAGAGGGCGATGCATGGATATGTTGTTGGGGTAAAGAAGAAGGCATGCTTTGTGGGGTATTTACAATGCTGTTGTTGCTAGGATGATGATGATGGTGGTATTGATGAGGTGGTTGTTGTTGTTGTTGCTGTGGTGTTGGTGGTCGTTGCATCCCATTGTTTGGTAGTGAAATAGTACTATTGGCGGGTGACGGTCGAGGATCGCGTGACATTGCACCTTGTTGTTGAGACGATGGCTGTTGCATAGTAGGAGGTTGTCGCTGTACATCAGACATCCGCCGTTGTTGAAGCATTTGTTGTTGCTGTTGTTGCATACTCATTGCACGATGTTGCTGTAACATTTCCTCCCGTTTACTTCGTACAAGTGCCGTGTACTAACATGACATCAATCATTCAATATCCCCACCAAATTCATTCACATCTACGCTTATTACTTACATGCTGATACGTTGCTGCATCCTTGCTAGCCAATGTCTCATTATACTTTGCATTGTAAACATCCCAAAATACACTCCACCAATCGCCTAGGAAGCCTGACGGGATATCAATGGGTGGCATCTTACCCACTTGTACACCAGCCTCTTGTGCGAACGCCTTTGCTGCTTGTCCAAAGTTGTGTTTCTTGCAATAGTCGTATATGTACGTATGAAGAAGTTCAGTAGCTCTTGCCTCTGGTAACGATGGTCCATTCTGCCTACAAGTAAAAAGTTAATGGCGTGATCGGCTTGCTGTCGTTATAGTAACACACTCCTGCCGTTCCCTTCTCCTTCCGCACATAAAGAATAGTGGCCCATAGATACGCAATCTAGCCAACCCATCTTGCCCAACAACAGATGAATTACCACCACCCCATCACTTACCCTTCCCAGGTGTTCCGTCGAACTTGAGATTGAGCCATGGTCGACTATGTTTTTTCCCTTGCAATAAAGGACTGAAGAGTACGCAAGAAAAAGGGGGGGAGGAGACCACACTGACTTTAAATAACGAGATGGCTGTTGACATCACGCCGATGTCACTTGCTCACTCTTCATTTCCTAAACGCATATAACATGCATTATTGATCTCGATATTGCGTTCACTTTATTTCATTGTATGTGCTGATAGCCTATGACATTATCTATAAAAAAGACATTTATTACCTTGCTTTGAAAGGTTTCAGGTACACAGACCATCTTTGGTATTTGCATGATCCATCACGTCGTACCAACATTTACCTTTATCTCCATGTTGCCTTGTTACGGCTATTGATCAACGCTGTCAACCATTCCCATGCCACTAAATGGAATCGCGTTGCCATGGGGATCATGGGATTTGACATTGCCCTTCCTCTTTCCTCTTTTACCTTTGCATACGTTGGTTGAGACAATGAAGTTGCCTTTCAATCTCCCCCTGAATCATTACTGCGCCGGCAGAAAATGGAATTTCATTGTTATCAAGTATCACTGACACAACCTTAAATGTGAGCTTTCCACCATTCCATTCATAATGCATGTGTCCAATGGTTGTAAAATGATAGAATAATTCGCTTTTATGTGGAGGATGATGCTTATGTACCAAACTGGGATTTGTAGTAGGAGGGTGGTAACTTTTCCAATACACTAAACTTGGGTCGTTCGACCATGACCATGGAATCCTTATCAATAAATTCACAAAACAAAATCTGCTGATATCGTGTTGATAGCTGCATCGGTATCGGTGAATCTTGTTTGTGAACATCCGGAGCATCGTGTTTCCGTTTATGGGCCTTGGATTGTTTGGGATGCTTGTTGTGGACCATCTTGACATTACACATGAAGCTGCTGCCATACACGATCATCTCATCAGGCGAACTTGGGTTGTATGCAACGCCTCGTATGGATTCACGCTGATTGAATAATGCTGTATTTGTAAAGTCGCGATGGGCTTTGGACCAAGGAGTCAGTCGTTTATGCTCAACATTGTAAATATACAATTCGTTTGTGGCCTGCCCGACAAGCAACTCGTTGGGTCGAAGGTCGTTGAATGATAGTGCTGTGTGATAAGTGTATGAATGCGGAAGTTCAATATGATGCTACATGGACAATCACATACATTGTCAATATTCATGCATACAAAAGATAACCCCCTTAGCACACACATTGCCCTCACCTTGAGATTGTCTAGGTTGAAAATATGAATGCGGTTCATGTCGTCGCCTGTTGCTAACCATTGGCCATCAGCACTGACGGCAACTGTGATCACTGTGGCTGCTTCTCGTCCTTCGATACTATTGCCCTCACTATCCAATCCACGATGATGACCGAATTCTCCCAAGACTTCAAACGAGCCTTGTTCCCAATGTCGTAAATCAATCACCAAGATACGTGATTCCACTGTGATAATAATAATCTTATCCGAGCCAGGCGTAAAAAGAACATGGTGCGCACCCGATGCAATGTTGTGCTCTGACAAGTATTGTGATAATACGGCATCAAAATTTCGTGCCTTTTTTGCTCTCAATTGACCGGGCATTCCTTGCTATATACATTTCAAAGTCAATAGATTGAAAAAAAGGAGTCGACGTACACACACACACTTACTGCTTCTGTCAATTGGAATAATCGAGTGGATTCGATATCAGCAACAATGATCCATTCGCCGTTCTCAGAGATGGCACTCGAAGTGATGTTACAATCCGCCTTCAATTGTAGCTGTAATACTTGTCGATGAGGTTCCAATAATTCGGGAATGATGACCTTGGAGTCCGTGCTATTGGTTGCGACAGCTATCGAACGCAAAATATGAGCTTAAGCTATACATATTTCATTCATCCATTCTCCTTTACCTTGACCAAGTCGCCACACACTAAGCGAATTAAAGTATGCTGCCATAACCAGTTGTTGCGATTTGGATGCTGAGACCAGATATTTGTGGGGGAAAGGTGGCAAACGCATAGGCTCTACCTTTTTACCGAGGTTGGTAGACCAAGCAACAAGTTGAACATCCACACCACCAGAAACCAATGTGCCGGTACTGTTGTTGATAGCAAGAGCACGAATGTCGTGAGAGTGATATTGACGACTTTCAGCTGTAATCCATGTTGTACGCTTTGACTTTTTACGATCCTCGTTGACTTTGCGATAATTGGTCATTTTGCAATCGACACCAGCAGAAAAGACTTGTGTGCCATCTCGAGATGCTGCAAGGGCAAGAACATCAGCTGCATGGGCACGGATGGTTTGCTTCATGGCACCCGTCTTGCTATTCCAAAACATGATATGGCCTAGAGAATCACCCGATACCAATGTACCATCCCTATCATGTCATTAGACATCATGTTTTCCTCCTATTCATCCTTGTTCCAATATTACTTACTTGAGAGCGGCCACCGACCATACCAATGTATGTTCCTTACGTACTCGATCCACTGTCATACGTTGAAGCGTTTGTCCTGTGCTAACATCCCATGTACGAATGGCACTATCCGATCCACCGGAAACAATGTAATCATCATATGGGCTCCATACAACCGAAAGCACGCGACCTATGTACATTTCATAAGTGATCCATCAAGTATATAACCCACCATCCCTTTCTATTACCTTTTTGTGGAGTAAAACTGCGGATATACTCAAGACCATCATCTTCAATGTCGAACAATCGAATACAGCCATCCTCGCAGCCTGCTGCAAGTCTTGTGCCGGTACTATTGACAGCCAAACACCATACAGCACCGCCATTGGAATCCACCGATCGCTAATATTATGATAGTAATGAGTTATTCATGTCATAATACTCTTTGAAGCAGCACCCTTTTTACCTTGACGGTCATGGATGTTGTATCCCATTCGACGATATATGGATTCAATCCTGACGAGAACAAACGTGGAGGCTTACTCAGTTGTCGCTTGAGTTGTTGTTCGATTTCTTCGGGTGTATCGTCCTCATCCTGATCCACGATAATCGATTGGTGCGCCCAAGCAATGCTTTCAACCGATTGACCTTCACCACCGGGGATCGTCTTTTCAAGTCGAAAGTTGTGCGATGGATCCCAGATCTCAATGTTGCCGTTTGCTCTACCGACGGCGAGACGCGATCGCTTCACTGTAGGTGGCGTAAAGTCTAGTGCATTGATGGCTGCCGGCTGATACTCGACAAAACGACAGCGATGGATCTGCATGGCTGTAAATGTGTTTTCTTCTTGACCAAAGGGTGACCTTCAAAAGAGACAAGGACTCGAATTTTTCAAAGATGGTCGTTTAGAATTCCGCCTTGACAGCCACCACCACCTCCACAACAGCCTACCTCCGACCTTTTGGTTCTCAGAGCTATTATATCCCTCCATGACTATTATTACGTACATCTTTATGTATGAATGTGTATATAAATATAGATACAATGGTATTACTATTATCATGACATCTTTGTTGGTTGCTCCTGTGGCAAAAGCATAGTCAATGCCCGAAGTCGTTTCAATTGTATCTATATACCAAATCATGAGCTTTTCCTACTATGTGTATACCTCGTTCGTCAAGACTTACCCAAGCTGGAAGATAATTTTGGGGCTTTCGATTCCTTGGCATGGGAACCTCGAATGGATTCGTAGTATCATCCATAGGCACTGAATCAAGTAATAAAACATCGTTTGCATCGCCGCTGACAACATGGGATGCCACAGCACTGAGTATAGCTGGTTTGATGGGATTCTGCAATACCACAATCATCATTAACGCACTAACCCACCACTACTTTCATTCAACGACATACCTCATAATCAGCGACTTGGTAATTGGAAATGAGCTTTTGTATCTGTGTGGGCGATAAAAGCCAACAAACTTCATAGATGCTTTCTATTTCAGCAACCGTTGCCTAGGATACCATCAATGAGCTCAGCCCCAAAACATCAATTCTTCAAAATGAAATACCTTTTTGAGTTGAAGTAACTTTGTGGTCTGCATGAGATATTCCAATTGCAATGCACCTTCGGGGATGTCATGACCTTTACACCATTCCTCTAACCGTGTCACGTTGTATTGGATTTGCATGGCACGTTTCCATGACGAAAAGTTCTTTCGCATAAGCAGATCATTGAATGCCGTTACACCAATCATGCGTAGGAGCTCAATCAATACTTGATGCATGATGGAGGGGTCCACGTGATAACATTTCAAAGTTCGCCACATCTTGTTGAGGTAATTCAATAGATCATCCGTGCTGTAGGCGGGTTGCGAGGAGCCTGACAAGAGCTTGTTTAAGAAACGACCCGTATCGGCTGTGATAAATCCAGGTAATGATTGGCTCTCAATGACGGCAGGAACGATCATCTTTTTAATACGCTTCTTGAGCTCCTTGACCAAAGTATGGAAAATGTTGTCCTCGAGACATTGTAATTCAAACTTGACCGTCGCTGCAAGCTTTTCAAAATCTTGCCAACCCGAAGCAGTGCCATCATCATTCTTTTTGAATAACGCCTCCTCAATCTCGTGCTCGGTGGTGCATATAATGGAAAGAAGCTCATGCACATTGGATAACCAAAACACACATGGCGTAATTGCTTCATCACCAGAAAAACTCTATTATCCTTGTATGTAAGTACATGCACAACATAGATGATAACATATAATAATTACCAAGCATTGCTTCTGGATAACATCCATGACCGTAAACAAGAGACGCTCGGATTCTTGAATAAAACCATGACCCCACATTTGTGTCAGGCACAAGCTGATCATATTGACAGGGAAAAAGATCTCTCTTTCGGATGGCGGATTCTGCGTACTTGGTAATGGCATTTTGACATCCTTGATAAGACCTTGAGTAATCTCAGCGAGTAAAGTCTGCTCATCTTGCAAGATCTCTAGAATCTAAAAGTACTATTAGTACCCACCTTCCATTAAAAAAATCTTTACTTTACCTCTTCTTCAGGATTCTCACTCGTAGTAGCTGATCGTGCACCTGATACTGCTAGCAGGCTACTGTATTGGTCAATCGATGTAGGTCGTGGATTCTTGGTAATAGGTTGTGATACACCACTTGTTGTAGTAGCACCTCCCGTACTACTGCGTCTCGCTTTGCGATTAAGTAAACCAGGAGATCGACTTCGTTGACGATCGGCATATCCAGCCGGCTCCAAACCTGCTACACCTTTGACGGGTGAAGGGGATACATTACGCCCTATGGCAGGTGACAGATTTCGAGATGATCCTTGTCGTCGTGGTGCACGCATTGCTTGTGCCAATTGTTGTTTAAGAGCAGCAACTTGGTTCCTGAGCTCTCCCACCTCACTTTGATCCATGTCGTGGTCAGCCTTCTCTTTGGTATCCATAAGCTGTTGATGTAGCTTTTCCTTTTCTTGCTTTTCATTCTCGAGTTGCTCTTGTATCTTTGCAATGTCTTGTTCACGCGCTTTGAGATCACTCAATGAAGAAGCATAATTCTCACAAAGCTTATCATGCTCTTGTTTCAATGCATCCCACTCGGCTTGTGATACCATGGGCTCATTCAATTTGGTCTCGTTCTCTTTGGATGTCTGTTCAAGTTTCTCGTACTTGACCATCCATGTCTTGATCTCAGCTTCCAATGCTGCCACACGCTCGTTCATTTTATCCTTTTCACCCGTCATGGCTGTGATCGTTTGAGTCAACTCGACCACCTTGTTCTCCAACTTGTAAGACACCTCCTTGAAATGGTCGGCGGATCGAGCTTCTGCACGTAAAGCAAGCAGCTGCTTACGCCCAAATCGGCTTCGAATATGGGATTGTAGGCGAATGACAAAGTTACGCTGTGCCTTGTATCGCTTTCGAGCAAACCTACATGTCGCATTGTTACATTATTAGATGAATGATTGTTGTGTGCATTTATCGTACATACCATCCTCGTGCCATCCTTTGGATCTGGATAGCTGCATGCGTCTCTCGAGAAGCTGACATCGTTTTACGTGCCCATCGACATCGAATGGCTGTTTGTAAACGCAAGATGAATTCGAGCTGCTGAAGATAATGGTGTCGTGCCTTATAGCGTCGCCATTGAGTCTGAATACGTAAAGCTGCTTTGCTTTGTACCAAGAATTGCATTTTGGCTTTGGCTATCCTTTGTCGAGCAGCACACTGTAATCGCAAAGCAAGATCACGCATATGAAGGTATCGAGATCGATAAATGAAACGACGCATGTGCTTTTGTAAGAGGATTGCACATTCATTGTACCTATCAGTACGCAGGCGTTCAAGATGTGCTAACTAGTAGCGTAGAGGATTATTAGACATACGCTATCATTATTACAGCCATCATCTTACCTGACCAGCACGGAAGAAAATCTTGGTCACGCCAATCTGATATTGATCCGAATGCTTGACCGATACATCAAGAATGGTGTTGCATAGTTGGCGAATGTCTTCCTGAGATTGAGCATTGCTCCAATTTTTGGATGGCACAAGTGCATAATATCGCTCCGCAAATTCTTCAAACGTCCATCGTGATGGATACCCAGCACAGCTAATACGGATTGTCTCGAGCACACCACATGCACGCAATTGAGAGAGAACCATATTAGGCTCGAATTCCCATGCCGCCTTCGCTTCATTGGGTTTGATGCAACGAATATAGTGAACATTGGTATGGCCGATGGTTTCCATAAGCTGGATCAACGAGAGCTAGCAATACCCTAAATTTAGCAAAACACGCCTTTCCTTGCTGCCACAAGCTTACCTTGAATATGGAACCCAGCGTTGGTTTTCTCGAAAGAGTGCTCATGCGCTTTGACTTTTCAGGCTATGTGGACCAATATAAGTTTCAAAAACATGTACATAATGATAGGCTCTTACCGTCGGAGCAGGATTGGCAGCAGCAGCCTTGTCAAGTACTTGTCTCAAAAACTCAAATTCTGAAGAGTTCAACAATGACAAGTGTTCATCAGGCACGGTATCCTTGTTCTTGTCAATAAAGTTCTCAGCTTCATATTGGACATCGTGTGCATAATGGGCCACCGTGAAAGCTTGATTCGAAAACCGCGGCTTTTTGAAAAAGTCCTTATACTCAGGCTTGTCAAAGTTGGTGTACAGCTTTTGGCAAAAGCTTTGATCCGTTGCAGATGGAAGCCTTGATTCCTATTATACGATATGATTAGCATGAATGAAAACGAGGGTCTTGACAAACCACGACAACGCACCTCATCGAGCAATGAAAGGATACCCAATTTTCCTTCAATCAAATCGATACATGGCTGATTGTCGCTGAAATCGATGAATGTCCAATTGATCTTTTCTCTAAGGTATTCCTCTTGCTCCAATTTGAAGACGTGTTGATTGAACTTGAATGAATGTTAGATCCATGCGTGATCGAAATGATGATGATGATGGGTCTTTTTACCTGTTGTTGTAACTTCTCATTGGCATAGTTGATACAAAACTGCTCAAATGAATTCTTCTTAAAGTGCTCAAAGCCATAAATGTCGAGGACACCAATAAAGGTTTGGATGGCATCTTGATCAGGTGATATGAGACTCTCGTTGATGACTGCCACGAGCCAATCAAAAAGATTAGCATAAATATACTTTGCTACTGAATCCCTTACGACCACAGCCTGATCGGGTTTAAGGTTGGTCACGATCTTTTCTGAGCGTGTGATGATCTGCTTTCGGATGATCCACTTTTTGAAGTCTGCAGCTTTGATACCCAGCAATCGTGTGGAGGTCACCAGGGCATTGTCTGTGTCAGCCACCGCCGCATCACCACGACCCGTGATTTGTATATTGCCCACATGAACAAGCGCAGCCAACAATCGAAAGATTTGCCATTGCAATTGGAGAGATAAGCCCACCGTGGATAAAGCACGTTGTGTTGTTTCAAACTCGGCAGCATCATCCACACCAGGGATGGTTCCTGTACCACTCTGGTTCAAGTAATGGAATTGGGTATAATCACCAAGCTCGAAATCCTTTTTCTCTGAAGAAGGTGCACCTGCACATAACTACGCTTCCATGTCAATAACCCTACTTTGCTTGTTGGGATGATGTGATCTTGGTTACCTGATAGAAAATGTGATAATTGCGTTCTGTGGCAGGTTGAAATATGAGACGAGAGCGCTCCAATAGGTACGTCCTGATCTTGGCACCGATAATGTTGGCATCCTTATCAAATTGGATCTCAATGTATTTGCCGAAACGTGAGCTGTTGTCATTGCGTGTGGTCTTTGCGTTGCCAAAGGCTTCCATGATGGGATTGGTTGCTATGGCAAAAGTTAAGATCCTTTATCTACTACACTTTTGATCCAAATCACCACCCAACAACATACCTAAGATTTGTTTCTCGACCTCCGTCATGGCACCATGCTCTTTTTTCTTCTTGCTGGCAATTTCTTGATCATCTGCAGTGGCAAAATAGCGCATGATATACTTTGCGCTGACGGTCTTGCCTGCACCACTAGATACAAAGAATAAGAATGAGACACTATATCCCATTTTCTCGATCTTTCGCTTACCTTTCTCCTGAAACAACAATCGTTTGATTCATTTGTTCTCGAATCATGCAGCGAAATGCATCCTCAGCAATAGCAAATAGATGTGGCTCAAGTTCCCCACGACGTCGACCAGCGTATTGTTGTATAATATCCGGCTCATACAAAGAGACACGATCAAAAGGGTTGACAGCGATCAAGACGATGCCCGAGTAAGTATAAATGAGATGCTGCATGTAACGGGTGCGGATAGTGTTGAGCACTGCAATCCATATTGTGAGTCATGTGCATGTTGTTATTGTTGTTATTGTAACAGCAGCTATACCTGCAGGCTCGTTGAGATAACTCAGATTGGTCAAATCATCTGTGTACTCCATTTTGGGTGGGTTTCTTAAGGGTGGTAATGTAGATGCATCGTTCTTTGCAATGTCGGCTAGTGTACTTTCAAAGACATGCTCCTATTATTATTATTGTCAATATCCTTCCTTGTCTTTTCTCTCATCATCATGTGCGGATCAACCCTACCTTGGAATCGTCATTATCATCTTGAAAGACCAAACGCACATTGTCATCGTTTATGGAGGTGGAAACACAAGTAGCCGAGACCCAGCCTTCTTGTTTGTCTGAAAACCAGGCCACAGTACCCTTTGTATAGACTTGTACAGCCTGCCTGGCCTTGTCCGATGCAGCAGTCATTCCAATGCAATGTCAATGGGGGTAATGGGCTGAGCAGCCGAGTAGGATAAAAAGAGAAAAGAGTGGAAGAGAAAGAGATCAAACGTGACCAGTGCAGCAGCAGCGGGTGATATTGCGAGACAACAACCGGGATGATATCCGAGAGTGCCGTAAATGTATTAAAAAGAGTTGTGTAACCCAGCAACATGAAGCATAAATTAATGAAAACAAGCGAGGAGGATTGGGTATTGTGTCACACATTTATCTCTCACTCACTCACTCTCACTCTCTAATGATATAAACAAACATAAAAAAAAGTTATTTCTATAATGCAAAACGACATTGATGGAATTAATCTGTGGCTGATGTATTCTTTCACACAAACTTCATCTTCTATGCCTGCGAGTTGAGATATTGATCTCGTTCACGTTGAGCTGGTGTCCTGCTAGTAGTAGTTGTTTGTTGTTTTTCATCCATCCAGGGCATCACTCGCCGTTTGCTAGAATGTCTTCTTCCAAGGCTGACCGTATTAAAGAAACTTGATGTCCCATTATTATTCGATTGACCTTGATGATGATGCGCTGTTGACTTTTCTTGTGATGGTTGCTGCTGTTGTTGTATCAATGGTGGACGAGAAGGGTTGCTTCGGCCATTCCAAGTCTTGTATCCATTTTGAGCTGAAAGCATAGTAAAATTGGTGCCATCAATTTCAATCTTTTCTTGGGCCGCGACACTGGTTAAGGATTGCTGTTGTTGTTGAGAATCAGCTTCAGGGACTACTGTGCGTACAGTGGAAGAAGAAAAGGATGCCATTGGAGGTGGACTAGATGCTTGTTGATCATCTATAGGACGAGGGTGGGATGCATTACCACCACCACCAGCCGAACGCAATAAAGGATTTTGTCTACCATAACGTGCCATGCTTGAATTGTTGCTTGCAGCTACAGCAGCTTCGGTCGTTGATACAATGCTTGCCATGGATCCACTTTCACGTATATTGGCTTGCCATGTTGCTTGCAACATTTGGCGTACATTATCGACATTGCCACGCTGTTGTTGTTGTTGCTGTTGTTGCTTGGTTGCTATGGTTCCTTGGTCTTGTGAAAACATGTTTTGAATAGGAGGTGCTGGTCGATGATGAGGTACACGTCCTGCCACTGTAGCAGTGCCATTGTTGCTATGACTACCCTTGTCAGGGAACCATTCAGCAATATCACGTGCACTTGCTGTATTGCCTTTGTTACGTGCACGCATGGCTGATACTGAAGCACTTTTTTCATTCATTTCACGTGCCAAACGACGCACCGATCCTGCTGCACCTGCTGGCAATGGTGCACGCTGTTCTTCCGTAGAGCTGTTTCCATTGTCGTTGCCAAACATTTTCATGACATCATCTTCATTCACAAGCATGGATCGTGTCTTGCTTTTTCTGGATGCTGTACGTATCACTCGACGTGCTGCTGCTGCTGCATTGCCATTGTTATTGGTACTGGGTTTTCCAGAGCTATTGTAAGCAGCACTAGCAGCTTCCTCTACAGCTGCAGGCAATGTGGTGGTGGCATCTTGATCAGCAACATCATGCGTTTGTGTTGGTGGTGCTGGTGAAGGGGGCACTGAAATTTGCTGTTGTTGATAATGTTGTTGTCTGGATGAGGAGGAAGGTGTAGTTGGTGTGGGGGGTAATGGATGATCAGCCAAGGAGGGTGTGCTACCAGTATGATGTGATGAAACAGATGGCGATGCTGGTGGTTTGTTGTTGCTGCTATCATTATCAAACAATTGATTGAGAGGTGTGGATCCACCACCTTTGCTGGTTGATTTGCGTCTTAATGACATACGCACTGTACTACGAATGGTGGCAGCCTTTTGTTGAATGTTGGCTGCAAATCCACCGCCATTGTTGTTGTTGGATTTATCTAAATCGGCATTCATGTACCTATCAAAGAGCTCCATGGCTTCCTCAGAGCTCAATTCCATCTTGTCTGAAAACAGTGAACTAGAAGCTGGTGGCATAGGTAGGCTGATCTTGCTTTCATGTTTGCGAGAACTTTTTCTTTTAGCCTGATTTTGTTGAGGTGGTTTTTCTTCAGGACATGGCTCTGTAGTGGAGATGGGTGGTGATGGATGGGTGTCTTTTGCAGCATATGAAGGTGGATCGCTGATAGTGCTGGGGTGTTCTTCGAGAATAGGTGCAGCAGGAATCGCTTTTTCAGAGACATGAGCTTCAACATCGACAGCTGGTGCTGCTCCTCGTCGCTTTCGAGATATGAGAATATAACCACCGATACCAGAGAACAATACGACTACAACAACGACTACAACAACGATGATCCATATGGGAAATCCCATGTTTAACTAATGATTTTTTGTTAGCAAGACTTCTTTTGCTTACCCCACATCATGTTGTCACATATATATAGATACATACCTAGATGATGAATAACGAGAGGCTAGGGTGAATGTAAAAAGGAAAAATGAGTGAAGAGAAAGAGGAAGAAAGGGAACAATAAAAGAGGTTCGTCACTCGTAGGAGTGTATCATGGCTTCTCAGCTTACAGATAGCTGTGGATGTTACCTGAAAGGTATTACGGCATTTCAAACTTGCAGTGGACGAGTATTAAGGGGAAGTAGAAAAAAGGAGTACACGAGCTGACCAGCAATATCAGGACGAGGAGGTGGGATCGTACATACACTCGATCCATACCTATCTTTAGTATGCTTTCACGACTATCACTGGATTACTGATAATGTAGTTTTCTGTGATTGTAAGGAGTATTGAGTCCAAGGAGGAGAGCTCAAGCTCGTGTTTTATACACACACTCTCTCTCTCTCTTTAGTAGATCTTATTCCTTGGTCGTTCTCTCTCTCTCTCTCTCTTTATTCATCTCACCCCTTGATTTTGTAAATCGTTTGATGTCAATTACTATATAAAAATGCCCCACCACCTGCGTACATTTCATCTGTTTGCATTTAAGGTGCTTTTATTGTAGATCAGTACATGTATTGGATGCAGTTATATATATTGGGTGGCAAATGATATTAGCTACTTGTATAATGCTGAGGCAGTAAAGGAATCAAAGAGGGTGGCTTTGGTGCCACAAGGCAATTTTCAAAAGGTGGAGAGTAAAGTATTCCCGCTTGACACAAGACACTTTTTTTTCTACATGCCCAACGACGATAGTAACAGCAGTAAACCAGTGGCCGTTTCGACACTATTCGTCGGCAATTTACCGAGAAATGCAACCAGCAAACAGTTGGAAGAGTTCTTTAGCGACATTGGCCCGATCCGTAATTGCTTTGTGGTCGCCGATCGCAGCAAAGGCAAAGTCAAAGAAGACGATCCCCAGTTCCAAAACAAAGGTGTCGGCTATGTCCATTTTGCTGTCACCGATGATGCTCAACAAGCTATGGAAAAGTTGAAGAATGCAAAGTTTTTGGGTCGTCGTCTCAAGTTGGACTATGCACAACGCAAGTCAGCACTAGGCGAGAAGCGACAAAAGCCATCCTCAGCACTTGCAATCCCTGAAGAACCCAACAAAAAAGCACGCACACGAGCAGCACGTCTTATCGTACGCAATTTGCCTTGGAAGTACAACGAAGACGATTTGCGTCGTATCTTTTCAGAGCATGGTCAAGTAGAGGATGTTTCTCTACCACGCAAATTCCCTGGTGGTCCTTTACGTGGTTTCGGCTTCGTTCAATTTGGCAAGGTCAAGGATGCTGAAACGGTATGTGTGACAGTGTGATCTTATTTATGGTTGTATGTATATTGAACGGCTTTTTTAGGCTATGGCAAAGCTCAATGCAACACAACATCACGGTCGTATGATTGCTGTCGATTGGTCATTATCAAAGGATCGTTATCAGAAGGCTGAGAATCACCAAGATGAAGAACAAGTGGATAAGGATGAGAAGGATGAGAAGGATGAGAAGGACGAGGATAGCAGCAGCAGCAGCAGCAGCAGCAGCAGCAGCAGCGACGACGATTCTAGTGATAACGAGGATGAATCTGAATCAGAATCAGAGGCTGAGGATGCCGAAGTTGAAGCTGGTGTTGAGCAACAGGAAGAGGAAGACGATGAGGAAGAAGATGACGATGAAGATGAAGATAAGGATGAGGATGAGGACGAGGAAGATGAAGATGAAGATGAAGATGAAGATGAGGAAGAAGATGATGAAGAAGAAGATATCGAACCCATGGACGTTGACGATTCGACCGAGACGGATCAAGATGCGAAAAAGACAGCCAGCAAGGAGCATACTTTACCAGCAGCATCCGAGGGTAAAACGCTCTTTATTCGTAACCTCTTGTTTGAGTCAACAGAGGAGAGTCTCAAGGAAATGTAAGTTGAATCATCACCTCGTTGTGGATTTTCATACTAATTTGAATATGAAAAACACTAGTTTCAAGCAATGGGGACCTGTCATTTATGCACGAATCACACGCAACAAAGTCAGCGGCTTGTCACGTGGCACTGGATTTGTTTGCATGAAGAACAAGGCTGATGCTGACAAGTGTCTTGAAGAGTACAATCGATTCAAGAACAGCGCTATTCGAGACGATGATGAGGCAGCAAACGATTCCGAAATGCTCATGACCAATCGTGAAAAGAAGAAAAAGGGTCTCGTGTTTGACAGTATATTGACCCCTGATGCTGGATCAGGCAGTGGTCTGAAATTCACCTTGGATGGACGTGTATTGGATATCACTCGAGCTGTGGAACGAAAGGATGCAAACAAGTTGACCGAAGAAAAGGAGAATTTGAGAAAGAAGGAAGATAAACGCAACCTGTACTTGATGCATGAAGGTGTCGTTTTTCCTGGTACACCGGCTGCAGAGTCCATGAGCGAAGCCGAACTCCAAAAACGACAATTGGCCTTTGCTACTCGTAAACGATTAATGAGCCGTGACCCTGCATTGTTTATCTCCAAAACACGTCTTTCGGTGCGCAATCTCCCCATCAGCGTTGACGACTCTGATCTCAAGAAGCTTGGTCATTCTGCTGTTCAAAAGTTCAAAGAGCAAGTCAAGCGTAATCTTCGATCGGATTTGACAAAGGAAGAAAAAGAAGAGGGTTGGCAATATTTACCAAAGGTCAAACAAGCAAAGATTGTACGAAGCAAAGATCGTGTCGATTCCCAAACATCAAAACTTCGAAGCAAGGGCTATGGTTTCTTGGAATTCACTACACATGCACACGCACTTGCAGCTCTACGATACCTTAATAATAATCCCGAGATCTTCAAGGGCAAGCGTCTGATCATTGAATTCTCGCTCGAAAACAAGGATGTTGTTGAAAGACGCAAAAACCGTGGCAAGGCTAGCGATAGCAACAACGTCAAGATCAACAGCAAGAGACAATTTGCTCAATCTGAACGTGGATCAAAATCGGGTGGACCCAACAAGAAGACCTTCAACAAGAAAAAGGATGCTCCAGGTGGCAAAAAGTTTGCTGGCAAGCCTCCTGCTGGTAGACCCAAGAAGAACTTCAACAAGAAACCTGCTCCCAAGCGTAATTAAGTAACGCCCTCTCTCCCTTTCATCCATAAAACATTGTAGCATAATCATCCATTTCCCTCATTTAATTTTGCAAACAATTAAGCATGTATGTTTATGATTTATACGGCCTTTTACTTATGGGATGTTGATATGGTTGGTGGTATGCAATAATGCTATTAGGATTGGTTGCTAGGCAATGCTTGGCTTTAATTGCAAGGCAGTGGTAGGCCAATAGGGGATGCATGGGTCTAGGTAATGGGCTCCTAGGCAACGGCTTCTTGCTCGCTTGTAGATTAAGATAGCTTGGATGGAATACAGGTGATCCGTTATCGGTCTTATAAGAAATAGATGGATAATCTGATTTATGCAGCAACCTATCAGTTACTTGTGCATGTGTAACCACCACGTGCCATTTCACTCAGCTCTCCATCTTTCCGTTGATGCAGCCGACACCATCCACTAGGAAAAAGCAACTCCATCACGCTTACGGCATAGGTAAAACATACAGGTGTCTGTATCTCTAAACTTTACAGTGAAGTGCGGAGTCTTTATGAGGACAAAGTTGCTCGGCGGGGTCAAAGCGATCTTGTGTCAAAGTATGAAGTTCATCGTAGCCAATCCCAGATTTCGCAATGTCGCCACCAGCCAAACTGGTTCCGGGGCTCAACCTCTTTCGACGACGACCAAAAATATTTTTTGGGCTGTTTGCGACATTGAACGTGAAACTTTCACACAAGGTGCTGTTGGCCAAGCCGAGCCCATTGCTCTAATAAAAACCATACGTTGCATTGTAAAGTTTGGAGATACAGGCACCTTTATGTTTGTAAGTGTGATGCTATATGAAGAGTGGTCTTTGTTGATTGTCAAGTAGATGGACCCTGGCAGAGCAAAAGATGCAGAGGGTCGTGTTGTGTAACACAGCTACGTTTGCATGAATGAAAGGGTCAATGTATAATTACTTTATGGATCATCTACGAACAGGCATGTATTGCTAGCTAACGGCCACTTTTATCCGATCAGCATTGTTGCGAGATCCACTGCATGGGAACGATGCCCCTGCTCTAGACATTCATTTCCATGATTCAATTATCTTGATCAGAGCTGATTTGGCTGAGCTACGGTCAAAGAGAGATTACATCACTCTGGACATAAAGCACGCTCGATGTAGCTCAACCGATGTAATCTTGTGTGAGCGTAACTCAACCAAATCAGCTCGGATCAACCTACTTTAATCATGGAAATGAATGTCTAGAGCAGGAGCATCGTCCACCTACAATAGAATGCACAAAAGTTGGGAATGCACAAAAGTGGCTATTAGCTGCCAATGTATGACATAAAAGTGAGGGTTGCGTACCTTTCCTGCATTGTCCCTGAAGTCCTGACGTTTTAGCTGAGTTACCCAAAGAGGTCCTTCTGCATCTCTGGCTCTCCAGGGTCTAGCTACTTGGCAATGAACAAAGACCACTTCTCATATAGCGTCACGCTTACAAACGTAAAGGTGCCTGTATCCCTAAACTTTACAATCAAACGTGGGGTTTTTATTAGAGCAATGTGTTCGGCTTGGCCAACTGCACCTTGGGTGCAAGTTTCAAGTTCATCGTGGCTAATCCCAGATTTCGCAATGTCGCCACCAGCCAAACTAGATCCAGGGTCAACCTCTTCGACGACGACGACCAAAAAATATTTTTTGAGCTGTTTGCGACATTGAACGTGAAGCTTTTTCACACAAGGTGCTGTTGGCCAAGTATTGTGCTCGAATAAAAACCACGTTTCGGTAAAGTTTGGAGATACAGGCACCTTTATGTTTGTAAGCGTGATGCTATATGAAGAGTGGTCTTTGTTCATTGTCAAGTAGGTGGACCCGGCAGAGCAAAAGATGCAGAGGGACGTGTTTGTGTAACTGGGTTAAAAAGTTTGGACTTCAGGGACCATGCATGACAGGTACGCAGCCCTCGTTTTCAGGTCATACATTGGCAGCTAATAGCCACTTTTGTGCATTCACAACTTTTGTGCATTCCATTGTAGGTGGACGATTCTCCTGCTCCAGACATTCATTTCCATGATTCAAGTAGCTTGATATGAGCTGATTTGGTTGAGTTACGGTCGAACAAGGATTAATCAGCTGAGACATTCGAACGTATGCTGGTGTATGGATTGATGTAATCTCTCTTTGACCGTAGCTCAGCCAAATCAGCTCGGATAGATAATTGAATCATGGAATTAAATGTCTGGAGCAGGAGCATCGTTCCATCGTAATGGATTAGACAAAAGTTGGGATTGGGTGGAAGTGCCTGTTAGCAGGCAACACATGCCTATTCCTAGATAATCCATAAAGTATTATACATTGACCCTTCCAATCATGCATAATGAGCTGTATTACAAACAGGCTCCTCTGCATCTCTGGCTCTATTATAGTCATACTACTTGACAATGAACAAAGACCTCTTTTCATATAGCATCACGCTTACAGCATATGTAAAACATAAAGGTTCCCGTATCTCTAAACTTTACAATCAAACGTAGGTCTTTAATAGAACAAAGCTGCTCGGCGGGGTCAAAGCGATCTTGTGTCAAACTATCAAAGTCGATCGTGGCCGATCCCAGATTCGCAATGTCGCCACCAGCCAAAGTGGATCGACCTCTTGAATTTTTCGACGACGACGAAAATATTTTTTGGCTGGTGGCGACATTAGATCTGGGATCGGCCACGATCGACTTGATAGTTTGACACAAGATCGCTTTGACCCCGCCGAGCAGCTTTGTTCTATTAAGTTTTACGTTTTGATTGTAAAGTTTAAAATTCTGAGACTATATGTTTTATATGCTGTAAGCGTGATGCTATGTAAGTCTTTGATTCATTGTCAAGTAGTATTTTTGTATTGTAATGGTTGTTTATTGAGGATATCATACCCCAAAATAAATGCTAACAAGTTGAGTCTTAAAACCAGTAGTGAGGGGAGACAAAGTATAAAGATCTAAGGGTAGGTCACAAAGACCAAGCAAGAGAGAAGGGAAGACAAGGCAAAGGTGGGTTACAAGAACCCAAAGACTAGGTCACCATATCATCGGTGGGCGGGTCACGTGAGTTGGGGTAGCGGATGTGTCCATATTGTCGAGATTGCGGTGCGGGATGTCAGGGTCAATAGCAATGTCAGTATGTGGATCATGACTTGTCTTTTAGGCGGGGTTGAGAGGTGTCGTTGTTAATTGGCGGGGTGAAGCTGAATGGTGTAGGCGAAGGTGATGGTGATGTTGGTACTCGTTTTCTTTTAATCGGCGTTTCTTGTGTTGTATAATCGGGGCTTGCAGTTTGTCGGTTGTTGATTGGTTCATGGCGAATTGTGCAGTCTTTGGAGGTGTCCGATTTCTTGACAGTGATAACATCTTGGCTGGGGTCGGTATGAGCATTGAGGTACGTGTGTCCTGGATTATGGCAATAACGGCAATGAAGTGGCATTTTGGACCATGTTGCATATATGCGGGCGGGATGGATCCGTCTTTACGGGAGACTGAGATTGTATGAGTTGGCTGTAGTGGTGGTACGCTTGAATAATGTTTGTAGTCATTGGAGTCGGAATTGACATTGAGGTACACATAGCCTTTCCTGTGAAAAGATGCTGTTCAAGATATAAGCCAAGTTCTAGTATTTTGTCAAAAGGTTTCAAAGCGGCAATGAGAGCTTCGCAAATGGCGTCGGTTATATAGCGGTATGTTCGAGAGGTTGATCCTGATAACATCCCAGTCTTCGGGGATTGGAAGTGTACCAAAAACTTTTGTTTCATCGGCAAGCGTTACTGGTAGATGCATGTGACCCACGTACTTTGGCATCGTTGAAGGCAACTTCGGCAATGACATGTTTACGGGTGCGATGGATGACAGCACCATGGATGACTTCTTTGAGTGGGGACTCACTGAGAGCCGTGCGAAATTGTGCGTCTGTTACTTGGACTTGGGATAAGTCGTAAAATAGTGAGCTGGGGTGTTCTGCGCGACGCCATACGGTTCTCGTGTTGGCCGGGGTTCGTTCATACAGTCGAGCTACCTCTGGTTCATTGAAAAGGGAGGAATAAGGGCGAGGTTTGTCTGGGGGTGGCTTGTGCCCCTGTTGTTTCTGACTTTTGGCGGGAAGAGCCATTTCTCATTGTCAAGTAGTATGACTATAATAGAGCCAAAGATGCAGAGGGGCGTGTTGTGTAACTTGAGTCAGTCAGCACGGGCGATGCATGATACTTATACACTATTTAGGTATAGTTCCTAAAGCCAGCTAATAACCCAGTCCTCCCATTCTCCATTGTTGCCCAACCCAATGCATGTGAATGATTGTCCTGCTCCAGCCCATCATTTCCATCATTAAACTTTCATGATCCGAGAGGATTTGACTGAAAAACGCTCAAACACAGAAACATCATCCAATATCAGAAGAATCAAATTGGTAAGTTATTTGTAAACTGCCACTTGATAGCCCATTCCTCCCATTCATCTTTGTTGCCCAATCCAATGCATATGAACGATTGTCCTGCTCCAGTCCATCATTCCCATCATTGAGCTTTCTTGATTCGAGGTGACATGGTAGTATGGCAACAATGGGTGTTGTTGGATCATCATTATCATGTAAAGTGTAAAATGACACACATCCTTTTGCTATACGATTTCTTTTATTTACGCGTGCCTATTGCCTATCGCGAGGGTGATGATGGATTATGATGGGTGAGTTGTGTGTTTGGGTGGATAGTGTGTGTGGGGTAATTGAGTGACTCAGTGTAATAGCAGTAGGGGGATTTAAACTTGGGGGACAGCAGCTCCACGACTTGACACAACGCTTCTCTTCTTTTTCCTCCCACCTTTCCTTATTCCTTTCACGACATCTCGATCAAGGTAAATGTGTTATAAAAAAAAGTGCTCTTGTTGGCTGTGAGATATTGAATGAACGTGCATAGTCAGGAAGTGAGCGTGCCCCAGTGCTGGGGAATGAGCGTGTTAGCCATGGCGATATCGTAGCTGCAACAGGTACATTCAAGCCCCAATGCAGCAGAAGAGTGTTCCACTGACGTGCTAGCTTGTATAGACGGCGAGATTCAATCGCAAAGACGTTGGCTCAATCGGCTTTTGTTTCGGCTCGACAACACCACACCATGGTTTCCAGTAGTAGTCAACAGCTACGACGGTCTTTATGGATATGCAAGCGGCAGGTGAAATGAAAACAATGAAAGGTCGTTTATTGTGTATGCGTATGGTCAGGGAATGCAGCTTCTTGGGCATCATCATCTTTTGGGTTCGACTCCCAACCTGTACCTTTGGTCGTTTTAGCAGCAGTGCTCTTCTTGATAGGCTGGTGTTTATCCTTCGAGGATTGCAAAGATGGTAGGGTGTCATTTGGAGAGGATGAATGAGAACAACCATTGGCCCCTGAGTGCTATGAAAGTGATGACTTTGGGGATGATTTGATTATGATGTGATTCCTGAAGACGATGTTTTCTTTCATCTGCCCCGGCGACGATGGCAACTACAGTGAGGCTCACAACGGCATCCGTAACAACAATGACACAAGCAAGCGTGGTTTACCTTTCTCTTGGCAATATGATGATTACTTGGTGATGGATCCCTCTCCATACCTCGCTGATCCTTGAAAAGAAGCATGCAAGTTCCCATTCCTTTTCATTTGTGCCTTGAAAGATGCTCATTTACCACGGCGACGATGGATGAAGACAACGATGGCATAGTAGCTAGAAGAAAACATCATTTACTATCCACTTGGGCTTTTGCTTGTGCCTTCTTGCTTGCCTGTTGATGATTAATGGAGCTTATTATGTCAAGTAGTAATAAATGCGGTTCCAGTTATCAGTCTTGTAAAAAGCATATGCTTCCTTTTCTAAAACAGAATATGGTGAGTTGGCCTTACGAGAAAAAAGCGATGCTCTATGACCCTTTCCAAGATAAGCGACCAATTGCCGTGGCAATTTGTCCTTGGACAATACTGGATCGCAGTAGCCAGTTTCGTCGTAATAAAGAGAAGATAGCACTAATGGATGTTCCTGTACGTGTCATTGAATGGAAATTTCAAGTTGCATGAATTATAGTTTCGTATGATGGTCACTCTGGCAGAGTGAGATTTGAAGAGTAAGGTTGAGAACAGAGGATAAATAACATTTAGGTAGAGCTAGTAGCAGATGTAAGAGGGTGATGATGATGCAAGGACCATAATGGATACATCAAAGTGGATAAGTCTACCTCTAACAACAAAGGGTGGACACTATGGATAATGTACGATGCAGCAGGACCTCCCATTGCTTTGAGAATAGATGGGGTAGTCTTGCATGATGTACCAAAGGTTGGACAGGATCAATCATACGCAAAATGCAGCCCCTTTCCTTCCCAAACCCTTCCTACGCTAGATATCCCATTCTCTTGATGCAAATGACTCCATTCAAATACTACAGAGCTGACGAAAACAAGAAAATCAAAAAAAAATTTCTTTTCTCATTGTCGCAGCAACATACCGGATCTTCTTGATCGGTATTATCTTTTTATACATCTTTATCATCTTATCTTCTTTATGCTGCGCCCTCCATCATTACTTCGCCACATCCATATTACTTAGCCATCTTGATATACTTAGCCCCATCCAACAATTATAAATAGTGGACGATCTCATAGAATAAAACATTATCTTACGTTCTCTTTACTTTATTGTCTATTTGCCTGTGTGGCACTATTCTCCTTCGTGGTTCTATTCCTGTGTGGTCTTATTCCTTCGTGGTCCTATTCCTGTGTGGTCTATCTATCCTTCGTGGTCATTACCTCCTTCGTGGAAGTCGTCTATTATCCTGTGTGGATCCAAAAAGAAAGACGACATCATCACAAATGATGCAAAAACGAATGCTCTCTAGCGGGCTCGAACCGCTGACCTTCAGATTATGAGACTGACGCTCTGCCGACTGAGCTAAGAAAGCCTCGTGGTTTTTCAATAATTGGGAACATGATAGAGCGAAAAATTGCCGTATTTGGTAGTGGAAAAGGTGGAAAAACATTGAAATGTGTGTACTTTTACTAGTATCAAAATGCAGCGGAGTACGTGGTCAATTTAGCGATGAAAACGCAAAAAAAAGATGGGAACTGTGGGAGAAGTAATTTGGGGATGAAGGAGGGATTGGGTAATATGCATAAGAACCAGCGTGGAAGATTATGCTGTGAGCGTGAAATTAAAATGCCGCTCGCATACAACAGCCCTGAGCCCTGACTACGTTTGTTCCTCGTTGCTATGCTACGGTACAACTGATTTCAAGTTGTTGGTCGCTTAAAGAGGAGGTACACTGGCACTGTAGCATTCACAGCTACATACAAGATACGCTAGTTTCACTGAGATTACGATATTACGATTATAGACGACCTCATGTCTTAGACTCTTAGATACGATATAGCTTGAGCGTAGTTTAGATGTATGTGTATAATTACAAGTGTTGTCGACGACCCGACAACCTAAGGCTTTTTCCACCGAATCTCTCTTGACTGTAAGTAAGACGATCTTCATGTATCCCATTTAGTAGCCTGCTATCCTTATCCATCTACGATTGGCATGGGATTTGCAATGCTACAGGTACCCCATTGCGACTGACCAATGCCGCTACTGTATAAGGTACCAAAATTTCCAGTGATAAAATCGCTGTGAGTCTATTGTCAGCGCACGAGTCAATATGACTTTGATGTAATCCTGTGTACTTTACTACCTCCCTCAATGCTATTTTTACACACAATCTTACCGCAGCAACCATCTTGTCGCAGCAACCATGTTGCCACAGCAACCATCCTTACCTCAGCAACCTGTCAACTAGTTTGGGAACAATGGAGATCGACTGTACCTTACATCATAGACATTCAACCATGTTGCCATAGCAACCACCTTACCGCAGCAACCTGTTAAATCTATTTTGAGAACAATAAGCACCCTCGAACCAATTGTGTCTCTTCACATTGCGTCGTTGATAGAATAGACATCCCCCGTATTGCTGTATCCCCCATCTTTGTATCTATTATTATCCCTGCACCAATGATGTGCAACGTCTTTTCACTACTTCCTTTTTACATTTTCATGCCGGTCGTCCATTGTGGATTACTGTGGCAGTCATTTGATTAGACGTCAAAAGATATATAAACCCCCAAGTTGAAATGAATAAATCCTCATCAGCAAAGTGCTCACCTTTTATCTTCCTCGCAAGCCAAAAGCGCTGCTAGAGGCACATTTATCTCTGGATTTAACTTGAACTTTACTTTTGCCTACATCGGCCTTCTCATCACCCATTAACTTTGGTGATCCAATCTTCTCAAATCTTGGCCTGTCTCGGCATCAACATCTTTTTCAATCACTCTTAGCCTGTCACGGCACCATCTTCTTTTCTCTATCACCCTTTTCATTAGCCTGTCTCGGCACTCTCAATTTTTACTCTTTCAACCTTTGCTCTCGCAATCCCTCTTCTCAAATCTTAGCCTGTCTCGGAAACAACCCACACACTCCACCTATCTCTTTCCCATTTTACCCTCATCTTCTTTTGATACTTTTACGCAAAGTATCTGGTGCTCACTATTCAATCTCTCTAAAACCACGTTGTTCACGTATCGAGATTACCCAATAAACCATCCAAATCAAACCCTGATCTTACACGTGGTGCTCATTACAAAGGCCACTCACAAAAGACCAACGTTCAAATCACTATACAAAACCTTGCCCTTACAACTGTATGTCGGACATGGGCTCACCATTGGGACGTATATTGTCCTTCCTGTACACTATTATAAATGTCAGCACGTGCTTAAACGCACATCACGCCCCATTTGATAGGATTATAGCGAAGTCATAAAGAGGGTGAGTTTGCTCATCTTTACTCTGGGTCAAATTTAAGCATGTGTTTACACGCGATACATGTAGTGCATGTACATTGGAGCTTCACGTGGAGTAAACTACGAAATACTTCGCCCAAGTTGTTTGCCGCTGACAAAGAAAATGAGTGAGCTTTGACTGAGACATTAATTTGTACATTTTCCTGGTTATGCTCAGCAAGATTTTCGTGAAGCATTTTAGCGAAAAGTTGCATATAAGAAATAAACTTCCCCCATACAATGTCGGGATCGGCCATTCGTGGAATGTCCCAACCTAAAATTCCGGATACACCATAAACATAATCTACTGGTCTGTAGCATGTTCGCTGAGATAGGCCGAAACCCCCGAATACACGGATGTATGATACGAGTCGCATGGAATCATTCGTAGTGAAATGGACCGAATTTCGTAGATCTCGAATACGCTGATGGGTAGATAGTAAAGAGATGAAATCATAAGGTGATCGCATTCTGCCTGAGGATGAGGGTGGCAATTCCGAATAAACATCTCCCTCTAATACTTTTGTTTGATTAGTCTTTTGATGTCAACAGGTGTTATTTAGTCCTACATTCTGCATGTTTTCCAACATCTCCATAACGATTGAGTAATGATCTCAGCTTGATTGTCTTACGTTCAGTATAGGCATCGCATGTCTCAGAGAGTAATATAACACATGATGGAAGTGTGGCCTCTTGCAAAGTCCATACACGTGTAAACCAGCGGCTGTCGTAAACATCGTAGACATACTGGAATAATTTTTTTAAGTATTCCTTTTTCTCCATCGGTCCCACATAGTTCCCGGTTGGATGAAACAACTGAACCAAATAATTAGGGTCCCACTTTACCGACAGGTACCATATGGCCGAAGTCGAGCAATCAATCATTGCATAACAGCGCTTGCAGCACCCATATACGCCACTCATGATCACCGGTGGCGTATCAGATCTACAGCACAAAACATCGATCCACCAGTATCCAGGGTTGGATTGCAACAAGCTGAGTAGTGTTTTACGTTTTTCAGGTCGCATCGGAATTGGTTCGACAAGGGTACCCTCCTCGTCACTAATAAGATCGCTTACGTCCCACATATGCTTGTTGGGTTCTGTGCCCCACAAATGAGACAGCGCATAAAATTCACGGCCATGTAAATAGGATGACCTATGCTTGGAAGGGGTAATGATGGTCATGCCGCCTTGCTCATTTGTTGAAGGAACATACAGCAAACGAAAATCGGGATGGGTAAATATATCGTCAAGTGTCCATTCTTTCTGAAGTACGGCTTTCCTAGACGCGAGGTATTTCGATGATATAGTAACCGTCATCTAATAAATCAATGAATGGATGGATATACTTGGCGTAGTTTATTTGCATACCTGGCCGAAGTTGGAAAAAGAACGTAGTGCTTTCGTAGTCCACAAGGGAAATATATGAGGGATCCGCTTACTAAGTGTAACCCAACCCGGGTTTGCTGTATAACCTTGACTTTCGTAAAACGTTCCTGGTAGTACTAAGGTATATTGTCTACAGGTACCGTCACCACGGCATCAAAACCTGCATCGCAAAGGTGTACTATAAGACGACAAATAGCAATCGTGAGGGCCAAAGTTTGTGTCTTTGGGAGATGGTGCTATATCAACCAGTAAACTAATCCATCGAACCAACACACATATGCAAGTATCTGCTTCACGCCATTGTCACCATATGACGAATAATACAAGCCTTAAAAAAGGCATGCAGCAATGAGCGAATGATGAACAAATACCATGTTTGTATATTATGCGGCTTAACGCAAAGAGAACAAGGGAATGGCAACATGCTTCTTCAGGTACCTTAATATTGAATGTCTTACTTGCATTCGGTGACTTTATCATACACCATCATGCTTGATTACGTCCAGTACGAACAATCTTCGATAAAGATCACCCCTGATAATAATACCGCTTGAATGCGAGATGCACGCATAGATCAAATTAAGCCATCCGTTCTTTCAAACAACCACCGCCTATCGTAACAAAGTAAAGGTTTATCCATATACAACAAACAAATGTACAAAAACGTCGATAGCAGAGACCATTGTTATTGGTGCTCAATAACATCGCCAGCAGAAGAAGAATGATGCTTCATGTCCTTGATCATATGCTCGAGTTGATTGATCCTATCCTTGTATCTCGATAACTCTGATTGAAGTTCCTTGATGTGATCGACGGATAGTTTTAAAATAGTCCCCTTGTTGATGGTTCTGGCAGCAGGATTACTATTATTGCCTTGTTGTAAAGAAGGTGTCATGACATTGGCTGTAGGAGGTACTGCATCAATCAGGTGATCGGGAAGCAATGAGCCTAGCTCTACACAAAGAAAATGAATAACCATCATTTCATTATCATACACGTGCTGATTACCTTGGATCTTTTCATTGATATTATCCCTTCGCCTACGTTCGACAGCATTATGGGATTCACGGCGTCGACGACGCTTTTCAAACATTTCCTGCAAACTATGCAAAAGCATTAGTATCATTGGTGGACATGTATCCAAGAGCATGATGCCTACTTGCGTTGTTGCACTTCATCTTCCTCACCCGTGGTAAAGCCACCACTACCATCGATATGACCCGTAGACGTTGAAGCCACAAGGTCGTGGCCTTGGAATAAAGGCGATTGGCCAAATGGCGTTGGAGATGCTGGTGTTGCTGAATCAAGACTGGTGCCTAGCCATTGGTGTTGTGTGTGCGCATCAGCAAAAGGAATTGGACGTCCAGCACTGGGACTTAGAGCCATAGAGGCTGCAGCTGCTCCAAAACTGTGTTCTTGATGTCGTTGATATAGTTGATACGAAGAAGAAGGATGTGGTATAGGTGGTGATTGCTGGTTGAAAAGCCGACTGCTGCTGCTACGTCTGCTATTGCTACTACTGGGAGTAGGTACGAATGGATGTTCTTGTTGATGATGGGCAACAGGTGAAGTGGAAGAATCAGAGGGCCCTTCTAAACCATATGATGGTTGTGTAGGTGAATACATGCTGCAAAAAGAAGAGAAAGAAAAGCTGATGGGGGTGCGAAAACACATGGTTCCCTTTTAGGCACCACTGATGGCTCCCTCTTTTTTCAAGGAGGCTGTGTGGCACAGCCTACAAGGCCTGTGTGTTTTTTTCATTATGCTTTTAGGGGTTGCCAGGGAGACTTGCTGTTTGGGCGGGATAGCCGTATAAAGAAATAGTGCTTGATGATATCAAAACTTTGAGCCTTTTCGTAATAAAATCATCATTGGGATGCATCAGCATCATGCATGAATAGCGACTTTTGCTTCGCTGGGTCTTCTCAAACATCCATCATTCCATAGTTGTATTCGGTGGAAGGGTTGTGCATAGCAACGGGTTGACAGGTTCTTCCTTTTTCGAAAAAAACTCAATGCATGAAAGATCATGGGATGAAACACAAGAGCCACTTGTGAGTAAAAAGGCGATATCATCAGTAATCCTGCCATTTTCATTAGCAACGGATGGCTGTAACTGGGCTCCAAAGGATACCTTAAATGTTAATCGACGGCTTTTCACACATGTCGTATAACACATGCTGCTTTTACATTCTCATATTATGTGGGTGTATGTTGTGGCCGAGGACTGGTCAAAGGGACTTTTCATTATGCTTGTACCATGTCTACTGCATACACAGTAACGAGTCGAAACAAGAAAAAGTTACACAGGACGTTGCATTACGCGTCTTTCATCGCCACCATAGTAAATTCCCCCAACACATCACCCTTTTCACTTCTTCCAACAGATACATGGTATTTTTTATACACTGGAGACTGCTCGGCAGGTTTTATTTTACAAGGTATAAGTTATCCATTTAGTGGGTCTCATCAATGTAGGCATGACCGTGCTTCTCAACTTCCTTTTCGGCCTTGACCTTGTCAATGTAATCCAAACCCTTGGTTTCAATGAGTCTGGTAAGAGCAGCAGCAGCGAGACCACCCATGACCTTCTTGGCAGTAGCGTGGTCAGTGGGCTTACCCTCCTTCTCGCAGTGCTCTTGATAGGCCTTGATAGCTTCATAGGTAGCTATAGAAATATAATGTGTTAGACAGGCGATTGATAATCCTGAAAACAAAGCGTCAACTTACCAGCACCGGCAATAGCCTCGTGGGCGTGGTGACCTTCGTGACCCTCCTTGTGGACTTCTTCGTGTTGAGATTGGAAATGATCGAAAAGACCCCTGTCAGTGCAATAAAGCGTATCAGCAAAAGATCGTATGTGTGTGCATAGTGCATAGTTACTTACATGTTGATTGAAATATGAAAAGATATCGAGTGAACGAGTCGAGATATTGCCTCCCTTTTATACCTTTTTTTTGCCACACAGCAACTATTACATGCTTCTCGCGCTTGTACCAAAAAGGTACGGTTGCCACCACCTTGTCGCTTTAGCAAGCATGTTGCACAAAGGGCTGCTGCAGCTGCCAAGAAGGTCCAGCACCAGCCTCATACACAGCTGCTCACTAAAATAAGGTTTATAAACCCAATTTAGTAAAATATTTACGTGCGAAAGCCATACCGTCCAATACCGGAAAAACGGTGTAGAGCGATGATCATCATTATCCGGCGCCTTATGACCTGTAATATCCTACCTCGCTTAGCTAGCTTATTGCCACCTTGCCTTTTGCTGCCACACATCATCAGTGAACAACCGGGTATACTGCATGCATCAAAGTCCGGAAACTTGGCATAACAGCCGAAATGTTTGTAGAGTGGTGAATTTAGAGACAAAAATAGAAAAATGTTTCGGGCCGACCAATAGTATGCTATCCACCTCTCCAGGTGTGCCACCCACCAATGGTTATCCACTACGTTTAACATTACATTATTGCTATATAGGCCATAGGCGCCATCCTCTAGATCATGACGTGTCGGCGATAAACGCGCAACTCGATTCTATATACTAAACATTACCCGAAGACCTTTATCGTAGAAAAAGATCTCCACGCCCATTCAGGAACTCAGCAGCATGGGATCCAGGCACGTCTTTTTGCATTTACACACCATTAGCGTGTACTCAACACATGATAGAGCCTAAAGTGCTTTGGCGGTGTTTTTGTGTCTCTTGCTTAATTCAGAGCACACTAGCGGAGGAAAGTGGACATATGATGCAAAGCAGCAGCACCAGGTAAATAGAGCTGTTGAAAAGGTGCATCATCACATCACCGTGTTACACAAGCTCAGCTAGATGTGTGCATGCATTCGCAAAGCAAGATTTCCTAAAGCGACAAATGAACCGACATCAAGGGTCGATCTCTCACAAGAGATGTGTTGGAGTCAAGCAACACATTACTACTACCGTTCAGCCGATATTCATCTGTGGAACAGCACTATCAGGTAGAGTCGCATGACATGAATAGCTATCCGATACGTAATAATAAACAAAAGGCGACAATACTCTCACACGAATCCCAGCAGCTGCACGATGATATGCATATGAAGAATAGCGTATTATTGGTATTTCCTTTTAAAAGTGCTAATCCAATATCAAGGTTTGCCTATCCTAGTGCAAAGTTTCTCGAATTCACGAATCGGCGCGGGGAGATCGACATTACAATCTGCTTGAAGGATAGCCATGTCAATAACGGACCCTGGTATACTTGAGATGAGTTTAGCCGCAGCTTTATGTTGCTTGGTATCTGTGTCATGGAGATGAAGTCATCGGAAAGTCAAAATAAGGCAATCAAGCAACGTTTACATGCACTTACCAAGAAAGTGGTTCCCGAGCTTGTTGGCTGCTGTAATAGCGTCGAAATAAAGATGATCATCCATAAGCAGCCATGCAAATTGCATCAAACATCGTTTCACGCCATAAGGTAGTTGTTGAATCGAATGGCCATGTGGATCATCGTCGTCAGGGTCACTGTCGTCCTCATCGTCATGCAGCCAGATGCCTCTTGGTGGTTTATGAATGCTAGACCGCTTTCAAAACAAGACGCGTAAGCATAAAAGTTACATCCCTCACTTTAAGCAACCAACCCACCTCATCCATAAAATCATCGAGTGTCCTTTTCCATGTTTGCCGTAAGATAGAGACCATGTCTAGCCCATACTGCTTGCCCATGTCGAATAACAGCATCCTCTCCTCATTGTCCCAAAAGTTCGCTAGTAAAACAAGAATAGCGTTAGTGCCAAGTTGCAAGGTGAGTAGGTGGTTACACGTATATCAACCTGCAAGGAAATCAGACACCACGGGCACTTGTACTGATTGCGGAGTAAAAGATGCATATAATGCAAGCACTTTGGGCTACCAATCGTTTTCATCAGCCATCTCATATTTGGTTCCCAACATCGGATGGTCTACTTACTCTGAAATTCGGCTTCGTTACATTGTGCTTTGCGTAATGGCCGAGGATCTCGTTAGTCATTGAATCACTAGGCTGGTTGTGAAATATCCGGGAATAAAGTATCAGCGCTGATAGTAGACGTAATGCATACGGCCACATCCATGATCCAGGCCTAGACTATGTATTAGTGGAACGTCAATAAAGACCATCTTGGATGTTAGATACCTTATCCGCAGGTTGGATGGCATTTTAGGATCCAAAAGTAATGAACAGCAATAGGATATGCCTTCTTGCATCTTGCCATGTAATATCGAAAGAGTCAATGTCGCAAACAGCTGAAGATATCCATCCCTGGGAACCGCTAGTGAGTTTCATGTATCCCTTCCTTCATGTACACGCGCGACTTACTGCAAGCTCTCCTTCTTTTTGTTGGCAATATCACTGTACGCTTTTTCCACCAGCAGTAGATTGGGTGCAGTACCATTCATCTCGTTTGTAGATGCTTGTGCTTCTTCAGCTTGATGTATCCGACAATTGTAGAACGCCCAAATAACATCCTCCCAACCACGGCATATGGGCAATACCTAGTATCAAGTTATTAAAGCGTGATACCTTTTTTATCCACGTTACACCTACCCTTTCCGTGCGTCCGCATAATGCACCAAGGATTGCAGTTTCATATTGGCCAAGCTTATCCTGCATGGATCATTCAGTTATTGTAACCAATGTATCTTATCGATAACCACTTACCTCTGATTGCTTTTGGTCATATAATCGGCTCCAGGTTTTGCGTTGTTCATCCAACCATTCCACATGTTTCCCTTCTAATTTCCGTATAAATTCAGCCAATGCAACGAGAACAAGAATAAACATGCTTACCAAGGGCTTTTTTTCGTTGTTCGATATAGCGCATAATCAGCTCGGTACGCCATGTTTGTGGCTCAAGTTGCTGGTTGATATCACACGCCTTTTGCATGTCTCCACATCTGAAGGCGCGGAACAATCGTTGATAGGTGGTCTCGGGCTCATCCAGTGTTTGAGAATGCCTTCGTTTCCTTGAACCAATAAATCCACTCAAAAATCGATTGGAGCGCACCAATTCCTCAATCTCATCCTCGATATCGTCATGCATATCCATCTCGCTCGATACGCCATGGTGTGCAATCAATTGTTCAATGTAGGTTGTCATTTGCTGTCGGTGTACGCGAATTGTTGTCAGCTAAATCTTGCATTTCTACACACCATGACAACCACGGCTTACCGCATATTGATATAGGGGTGATGTCCTGGATGCGCGTAGTCTACTCAATGACAAGTTAGGATCGAAGCATATTTGACAGCGTAAATGATCACAATGTACCGTATCAAAAGCTCCAACAGTGTCCATATCCATTTTTCTCGTGTCAAAAACTTGAGTTCTTCTTGTGCAGTATTCGCTTTCTTGCCTTGGATTGAATGCAAATGGTCGATCCTGTTTTATGCTGTCAGTGCATTGGAAAAGGGTGTGCTGTGGTACGCGTTGATACCTGAGCTCCACCAGATCTTTAATGCAAGTAACGAGCTTCTTGTTGTCGATCCCGTCGTTGGTGAGGTCCATTACCTCTGCAAGAGCTTGATCGAGGTCGTGGTTGGCGTTGGTAAATATTTCATCAGGGAGATTCATAGATGGCAAAGGCGGGTATGTATGTGTATGTGTTGGTTCAAGGACAAGCAGTAAGCGTTGTTGTAGTTCCACTACCGCTCGAAATTAGTTCGTCGCTAAGATACAGCATGCTTTAACAACAAGTGCCTATTTCGATGGTGAGCCATTTATCGAGAATATACTTTTGCTATTGTTTTTATTGAACACGGCCATGTACAATAGTCTTCAAGGTGATGATTGGTATAGAGCATATGGATTGAATGATACAAAATAAAAGCCTTTACATTCTAGTCAAAAGGTTGTTGTTGAATACATTAGAGTATCCAGTAATAGACGACGGCTATGGGTGATTGAAAAGCACTGGTTGCTATGATCCCGTTGTAAGGACAAAGATGAGGTTGTTATCGGTGAATTGGGGCACATGTGACCTACCTACCATGAGATCTGGTCTTGAATTAGCTGTACTCACAATGAATCCTCCGTAAACCCTTTGTTTCTTTCTCCATACCATGTTTCCTCATAAACAGCAGCCTTCTTTCAAGTTTGTCATTCGTTCCAAATTGCCAACTGAACCTAGTTCAAGCGACAATAAGGAAGCAGACAAAGAATCAGCACCCGTTACTCCTTCATCTGAGCCAACCACAGCAACGGCGGTTGCTGGGGACACCGAACGAAAGCGCAAACGCAGCGACAAAGAATCAGTACCGTTGGCGTCGAAAAAGGTTTCCTTCCGTGGACCCATCATGGAGACTATGTTCCTTCTCAATGTGTGAATCTGACAGTCTATGCATTATCAGGTGCACAACCAGTTACAAAAGTGGAATAAGAAAAAAGCCGAGCTCAAGGAACAGACCAAAGAAGAACAAGGAGATCAAGACGAAGATGATGATGACGACAATGATTCGAACAATAGCAGCAATCATTCTGCTGCAGCACATCATCAGTTTGCTGATTTGAATATCATGGCATGCCTTTTGTGTCAACGCAAGTTCAAGACTCAACAAGATTTACAGCGACATCAAGACCTATCAGAGCTCCACAAGGTATTGAATGAAAGATCTCACTTTTGCACGTATCGTGTCTAATTTTTTTATGTAAAGAAAAACTTGGCAGATCCAGTATGCGTGGGAAAGGCCCAAATGAAAATGCGTTATGTCAAGAATGAAGCAGAGCAAGCAGAGGAACAGTTGGCTCAAGTAAGTTTGTTGTCACTACGTTGGACTTGTATGAAAATATTCATTCAATCTTTGTGTGTATAGCAAAACTATCGAAATAGAGCAGCTGAACGTAGGCAAGCTTATGGACAACCAGAACGGCCTCCTTTACCATTGTCATCCACATCACCGCCACCTCGTGAGCCAAAACGTCAGCCTCTTTCTCTCACTCAACTACGTGCCAAGAAGCAACAGATGGCCAAAGAGTAAGCACTTATCCATCATTGATCTACATCGATAAGCAAATTCACATTCCAAGGAATGATAGGACATCCACCGGCACATCTTTGGATAAGCCATTGAATGATGACAACGTGGGAGCGCGGATGTTACAACAAATGGGATGGAAACGTGGTGAAGGTCTTGGAAAAGATGCATCCGGTATTGTGGACCCCATTGCAGCAGAACAATATGCACAAGGCGTGGGATTGGGTGCCGCTCATGCAAAGCGATCGGCATCTCCAGCGATAGGTGACACGTACAAGGAACGAGTGAGAGAAACGGTAAGCAAAGAAAAGGACAAATGGCATTATCTACACATACACAGACGTTGGAGGGAAAAAAGAGGGGGAGAAAGGAAAAAGAGGTGGAGGAGGATATGGTATGCACGCACACGTTGATGGTGGGGATTAAGACTCACGGGGCGTATTGCCATTACATGAACTACTCTTGCTAGGCAAGGCGACGTTTCGAGGAAGAGTCATAGTATTGTTATATAGCAGGTCATGAAAAAAAATCATACAATTTATTTTTTTGGGATATTCAATCATTGTGGGGTATACATTGTCCTTCTACTGTTGCAGGCGAAATCTTGGGGTTGGGTTACAGGCACGTACACGTTTATGGAAACGATAAGGGGGACACGTTTTGTTGAGGCATTCGAGTATCTTGCCAGCGATGTTTTGGCCTTCAATCCATGCACCATGCAAATAGCCATAGTACTCGGGTGACATGGCTTCACCAGCAAACCATAGACGAGGAGAAGTAGATGCGTCATCATTGTCGTCAATGGGTAGTGGAGCACGCATATTTTCGTGATGCTCAACAAGCATACCTATGGGCCAATTGGAATAAGATCCACGAAAGAGTGGGTTGGTATGCCAGCGGGGTACAACAATGCCAGTTGGACGTGGGAGCGTTGTATGTGGAAACATGCGTTGTAACACTTGCATAATCTCGTCAGCTACTTGAGCGTCGGGTAAGCGTTCAAGACGTTCAGATGCTTTGTAGGTAGCAGTGACCATCAAAATGTTATCATCATCTTGATTTTGATGTGGCAAATACCCTGGTGCATTGAGGTTTTGCCATACGGTATATTCTCTTGTATCATTTCCAGCATACAATGCAAACTTGTAAAAGTCAAAGGTCACGTTGCCATGGATACGGGTATGTAAAAGAACCTCTTACCTGCCAATCGTCCCAGAATTTGTGGTCAAACCTTAAAAAGATTTTGGTATAGGTGGTCATATGAAAACTTAATAACGCTTCTCGTTTCCAGTCGGGAAAAGCTGGGATCCATTCAACGCTATTGCTTTGGAGAACGCCTAGTCTATTCCAAAAGTGAGTGATTTCACACGAATCCGCATACGCCAGTGGCGTTTGTTATTGACTCTCTATTCGCCCTTTTCTTTCACACACACACACTCACGAGAACGTGCAAATAGCATAATCAGCAAAGATACGATCACCATTGGCGGTATGCACAACCACACCATGAGGACCATCGTATCGCACACGAGTAACCATTGTATCCAATAACAAGCGGCTATCATTGGGTTTGAGAAACCGGTTCGCTTCCTCTTGAAGAATGTAATTGAAACCCCTGTGTGTGTTAAGTAGTACGCATAAACGATCAGTGCCACGTGCCTCTTTATGCATGCATAAACAAAAGAATGTTATTCTTTACCTGTGATCAACCACAAATTCATTACCAAAGGGAAAAGTGCCTTCCGTCATATCCGAAGTGCCCGTTGCATATTCAAGTGATGATACTTCGGCTGGTTCAGCAAGCTCCCATTCGATAGCAAAATACTCTACAGCTGCTTTGAGCGGCGTATCTGGTTCCCATCCAAGCATTCGTAATGCTGCTCGACTTGATAAATCAACTTGGTTGTGGGCTATCCTCTCCTCTAATGATCATGGGTCCTCATTAAGCAATGATACAACATTCTTGATTAGTTGTTTCTCACCTGCATACATGACCGTTTTCTCCATGAGCTCATCGAATGCATCATATACAGGTAAGCCAAGACGTTGGCGAAGGGGACCTTGATCATCAAAAAAGGCAACGTCGCGTTTATCATTAGGTGCCGTCTTTAGCCCATGTTGAGTAGCCAACTTGTAAATTGGGTTGGTGCCTTTGCCATATATCTTTATGATTCATCAATCATTTACCCTCTTCGTATCATCAACGCAAAGATGCACCTACCCAATTGGCACCGAGTTCCACAGAGGAGCGTCCTAATGTAGCATGCTGAACCCTGCCTATTCTAAAGTCAGTGTTCCTTTATTCTCACAAAGCACACGTTGTTATTGTGTAGATCACTTCACCGCCAACAAACGATTGTCCCTCCACAATTATGAAATCATCTTGGCCGTTCTTATGTAAGGTAGATGCTGCTGCCACTCCTGATGCTCCTGCACCAAGGATGACCACTTTGGTTCTATACGAAGTTGCTGATACATTCATGGTCATTATTGACGCTATTGCCAATAGGGTGATCCATATGGAATAACTCTGCTTCATCATTATGGGAAACATGATCGGAAAGATAAGCTTGGAGATCGTAGATAGTAATAGCGAGGGAAAAAAGGAAGAAAGAAAGAAATCAGGAACAAGAGAATCTACGGCAGTTTTTGAGTGAGGTTTGGGGGTGATTGGAGAGGGGGGGACAGGATGGTGAGTCTTTGTGTCATCGGATGGGCCACATGGACGTGATGGTGGGAAGAACAAACAATGACAACATAAATGTCTTATCCACTCCGTTTTATTATTACCATGAATTATGCTTGTTGTTAGAAGAAAAGAGAAAAAGAACATAGGTGCGAATAAAATGCGTTGTGGGGATGAGGGGAATGTATTGGCTCTCTCCCAGTGGGGGAATAAAAAGAAATGCAAATTTGTGTATACGGCCAGTGAAGAAAAAGAAGAAATAGAGGCATAGGTTTGGGGGTGGGGAATCATGCGAGAAAATTTCAAGATGCGCCAAACATGAAAGAAATGCAATAAGTGGTGTGTGGGGTCAGTGGTGGGAATAATGTCTGTCAATCATGAGATCAAAAGGAACCCTCGTATATGAACAAATAGTGTGGTGGTGGTGTTGTTGGTGGATCAATGCATAAAGTAAGAGGTATATAACCGGTCAAAAGAACATACGTGCGAATAAAAAGAATAAAAGCGAATGGAAGGTTGAAAGAAAATGTGTGATGGTACCATTAAAACATGGCCATGGAGACATCTCTGGGGGCGACAAAGTATGAAGGAGCGTAATGTGCTGTGTTGGAAGTTGTTGTAGTAGGAGCTGTTGTTGAATCTTGCAAGTTGTACATGAGATCGTTACCAAAGGTAGGCATCAACGTCTCTGTTGTGTCGTGAATCGGATACATGTTGTCGTGCGATTGTTGTTGTTGTTGTTGTTGCATAAAGTGTTGTTGTGAATGATACATGTCATCCGGCTTGCAAGGAGAGAACAATGTAACGGGAGGCGGCGTTGGCCCTAGTGGTCTTGTTGGAGCATAAACGCGATGTGCATCATCAGTCATCCCCATCCAATCATATATCTCGGGTGGTGCTAGTTGATGATGATTTGGGATGGGATGATATCCAAGGTGTAGGGATGGTGATGATGTGAGTGATGACGATGATGAATCATCCTCCGACGTAGAGTTTGTCCTCGATCGTCCCAAATACGACGACGTCCCACCACCTTGCAGATCCAAATCGAGAATTGGGCTAAGGGTGCTGCATCGACTACTGCACAAACTTCCATTCCCAGAAGCTGCAGCAGCAGCAGCAGCAGATGATGACCATATTGTTGAAGGCACCGTTTCGCACATGTACGTATCAGCTTCTTCCTCATGAGCCAATGTTGCCGATACGTTGCTCATCATGTCGATACTAGGCGTGTGCTTCTGAGATGAAAAAAGTTTGGTATGGTTCACCAAAGATGGCTGAGTATCAAAAGCACATGATGATGTTGAAGGTACGGCATGATTGCTATGATGCTGCTGTTGCAAATCGAAGCTGTCAATGATGGTAGCAGTTGTTGTTACACCAGGATTTGCTGTCGTCGCACAAACATAAGCATTATCAGTATCAGCAATGGGTGACCAACCAGTTGTAGGATTAGCCAATACATTGGGCGTAGTGCTGGTAGTTGAAACTTCAGCAGTAATCATGTTGTCATCGTTACGGTTGTTCGTATCATCACCCGTAAAGCCTGCAGCAACAGCAGCCATTGCCAAATGTGAAGATGGCTGAGTTGCATTTGTGGTGGACACAACTTGACAATTGGATGGCGACGATGCTGATAATTGATGGCATGTTGTTTCATCACCATCAGCAGCAACATTGGTGCTCGTGTTAGTAGCTGGTAAATGTTGTTGATTTGCCGATGAACATGATGTAGCTGTTGCAGTGGACGAAGCTGATGTAGCACGACGTCTTCGTTGTTTGTAAGTAGGAGATCCATCAAACAACGATAAAGTGCCAAAGATGGCCTTTTTCTTTTTAAGGACATTCGAGTCAAGTGATTTGGTCGATGCAATATCATTGTTGGTACGACGTGCTTCGGCACGTGCAGCAGTACGACTACCAGGCGGCATTGATTTTACAGCTGAAAGCTTTGGACGACTCAAAGTGGATGATGATGCTGCTGCAATAGTAGATGTTGCACTAGCGGTACGGTGACGCACGCGTGGTGGACGAGAAGCAGGTGTAGAAGGAGCAGTGTGTCCCGCATGACTAAGGTGATGATAATGGTGCCGGGTCTGTTGTTGTAGCTGCTGCTGCTGATTTGTCCGAGATGCCGAGTTAACGCGTGATCTTCGAAGCACTCCGGTGGTCGGTGCGGCAGCTGCTAATGATCTTTCACAACGACTGCTACGATGATGGTGCGGGGAATTCCATCCATTCCAATAACCTGCTTAGTGGATGAGTAACTCTCATTGCATAATGCTTATCATCATTTTCATCATCAGCACCATCCCTTAAACTTACCACTTGTGGGCGCAGGTTGCTGCTGCTGTTGCTGCTGTGGAACTGCATAACGAGCAGCTTCATCTTCAAGTGCATGTGCTGTAGCTGCAGCTGAAAGCGACATGTTTTTACGCAATTGGTCAAATAACTCTTGTGTAGAATCGAGTGAAATAGACGTGGCAGGTTCAGCTACAGCAACAGTAGTCGGCTCCATATCCATTTTTTCTCGCTTTAAGTCGCGTTCAAGGGCATCTAGAAACAAGCGATCATGAGGCACCGAATACCAATAAAACACCTTTTGCTTTTTTTGAGTGCGGATACAGTTGTTCTTGTACAACATATCGAGCAACTCGGACTTAGGCTCCTCAAGGCGTGCATCGGTTCCTGGCTTCAGGTTACGCAAGTCGCTAAAGATGCCTTCCTCGAACTTTTTGGCGTTGGTAACAGGACGGCCAAACGCGTGGAAGCGGAATGACAATGAGCGTACAATGTCGGTACCGGTAATATAAAATAAGTCGTTCCATAATACGCATGACATATCCTCGCCATTAGGCAATCGAAAACGTTTGATAGCAGCACCTTCGTCCCAATTTTCGGTTGCAGTAGCCAAAAAGTACTTGAGACGGTCGATTTGGTCCATACGTTCCTTCACGTTGTTATCCGTTGGCGAAGGCATTGTACGTGGCGATGATGGTGCATCGTTGTTGTCGATCATCATATCGCATCCCACCGGATGCACTTTACTCGTTGTCATGGAAGATGTCTTTTACAGCGTAGTAGTAGTAGTACAGGAGGTGATGAGAAATAAGGAGGAAAGTAAGTGAAGAAAGAGAGAGAGAGAAATAAAAAGGGTGCGTTAAACGAATATGCAAACAGGAGTAAGCGCGCACGCAGAAGAAAAAGAAAAAGAGGGAATCAAATAGGATTGAGCATATTATAGATGAGAAACCGGAGGTAATAAAATGTGAGGCACGCTTTTGCTTGCTGCAGTGAGATGCTCTATTGGATGAACCCAACCAAAAAGCGGCCAAAAAAAGGAGCATCTTGGCTCCCCCCAATCCCCAATCTCGCTTTCTCTCATTCTTACACTCATATCAAAGGGAAGTACCAATCGTGGATGTGGCGACTGTTATTCTCTTTTTTGTGTCAGCAACTTGCGTGTTAATGCCCCACATTCGTAGAAAGATAAAAGGTGTGCTGATGTTGATGCCTGCAAAGGGCTGTAGTTATGCACTGGGGGGGGGGGAGTGAACTAGGGGGAGTAAGGCGGGGATGTGATTGATGTGGCATTGAGTGGAGATGATGTGCGGCAGGATAGTAGAGCAATGCTATATTACAAACAAAGATGCCAATTACATATGCCAATTACATGTCCCTCTCTCTCTCTCTTTCTTTCTTTTGTCTTGAGCTTACCGCGTGGATGATGCGGTAGTTGTTGGGATTTATGGGTACGTGCGTGATGACTAGGGTACATGTGCGTATTGTTATGTCAAGCGAGTGATCATGAGCGTTAGGATTCGGACCGGAAGGGCAAGCGGATGTTCCCCGCTTTTCGGTTGTTCGATGGATGGATGGTGAATTAAAATGGGCGGGTGATGTGAGTATGGAAACGCGCTATTATCTCCTTAAGACATGATGCAATCTCCTTTTAGGCAGCTTATACATGCAACTCTGCTTCTCCTCGATCATTGGTGTCCACAACCCCACATCACACATACACTGACACATAACATAAATAACGTTTTTTTTTATACATGCACATTGCCTCACCCACATCATAACCATGACTTTACGTGGGTCGGTTTTTTTACCCTTTTATGGCAAAATAGTTAGCGGATGATCGGGTTGCTAGTCCCGAGTGATCATGCGGGGATGATGAAAATGATGATGGGCCATGGATGATGGATGAGGTTCACTACCAAGATTGGGTCTGCCAATATGGCTTGACTAAGGTTAGTAAAACGATAAACATGGATCTGCAGCTGCCGCCATAGTTGCTATAATACGTACTTGATAAAAAGAGAACTTGCCGTGTAGTGAGAATGAGAACGAGGGTATGTGTGACCAAGTTCCCCATCTCTCCTCTCCCCTGCAGCCCCAATGTGATTGCTCTACTTTCGTTTTCGCCCCTCCTCCCCCCAACTTGCAATCGGACACTAGATCAGCGTTTATCCTCTCCACATTTGGATCACCATCAAGATGGATGTTTATTGATCGACATTTTATTTCGACAGCAGCTGGCTTAACAAGAAGAGCTTGCACATCATCAAGCACCTTATTTACATAATGATCAAAATCCCATGGCAACGATGTTGGTTTGCCTATGTATGTTTTGCCCCTAAATGCTTTCAAGGATAAAAGCAGCAGCAGCAGCAGCAGGAGAACTCGCGTTTGTGTGATGCGTGTCTGTGTATAAGCTTGGCTTATACTGTGCATGTATCTCAACAAGAAGCAACAGCAGATGGCGCATAAACAAAGCCCATTTACGTTTCCATCCATATGCTCTCCTTTGTTCTTTGAGCGCGTTGCTCGGATTTGAGCCGATCCCAAGTTTACGCCAAATTTTTGTGTCGACAAACTATGCACGTCCACAGCCATAACTATACTGCAAACAACTCTTTAACTTGATTTCCCACAGACGTCAACGACATAAAGCAGGACCCTTGTTGCGTGATGGTTTGCCTTGCTCGTGTAACATTGTCAAAATAGAGGTTCATGCATGGAATAGTGGTGTTACCTCTCTGCTCGCTCAGATTACCAAGGCACGTTTACCCAAATCGTGCAACCCCCCCACCATACATACCCCTTGAATCATCGAACGAATCACAATGAGCAAAGCATATCTCGCCACTCCATATTTGGTATCGAGGCACTTGTATGCTAAAAACCATGATGCCATAAAAAGGACTATCCGTGTTGTAATAGCCATCATGATTCCATTAGCAGATGGGCAAATCATCATTGAGGATTCATCATTGTGTCTCTTATTCAATATCAAACGCGTGGTTTATTGATTCAAATCCCGCCACATTTTGCAAGAGTTGGGGTTGGCGCGCAATAACGCGGCTGCCCAAAAGTAACAACCACCTGAGATGTTATGTATGGCTTCTTCATAGGAACCTGTTTAATGTTGCTGGGTTGGTTCATTACGTAAACGCGTGACCAAAAGTGAGATGATGATGATGATGCATGTCATTGAATTCTCAACGTCCTTCAAGTCAACATGGTGGTTGTGGAATAAAAACAGCTGTATTTTGATGTCACGATTATTCTTCATCTCAATTGCTTTATAGGATCGTAGATGCACGTGGAACGTCATGCTTGTCACTCCCAAAAGAAAACCAGCTGCATCGTCAACTTAATCCAGCACGCAGCATTACACATTATGCTTGCAGCATCCATCTTTGTTGCATACATTTTATCATCGTACACCCCTTAATTGTCGATATCCACGAGTCCCATACTTGCCCTATCCATACGCTCGGGTCAAACATGGAGGACGTTTTAAGCAAATACCACCTCGCGGATGATTGGAAAACTCATAACAAAAGCATGCAGCTATGCACAGAGCGCAGGACCCCAATAATCATACGTTCCATGTATGCAAGCAACGAATGCATGTTGGGGTAGAGTATTCCTTTGTAAAACGCACTTCGTTTTCCATTGCTTCTATTTGGTGAACGTGAATCGAATCCGCTCCTCCTCTCGTGCCTTTTTTTTTTGGGTAACGTGTTCGCCATGCACTATGTATGACATGTGGGAAGGTAGGTTAGCAGCCAACTCTATCATCATCACCATACGCTACCGTTGTCTGGATATCGTAGAAGCCAAAACGTATAATACAAGCCATTGTTTCCATATCCCACCAATCACATCATCTTATAATGTCCCCAAAGTCATATTGCCTCATTTTAGTAGCATGAACAACTAAGGGACATAGGGTAATAATAGGATGTTCAAATCACTCTTGATGACAGGTTAACGTTAATATGATCAAGATGGCATTGTTGATTGAGCAGTTGCCATTTCAAGGTCCTCAAGGCTTTTGTTGGAATGCACAGTGTGATGTCGTTGCATGTTCTTCGAAGCTTTTCATGCCGCCTTTATTTACCATACATCTCGAGGGGGAAATCACGTTATCAATGCTCAACCTATCAATAAGGTTAAAATTGGATGAGGATCCAAATTCACTTGAAGTTAAAGTTGCTGCTTTCAGGATACCAAAAGCATTCATACAAGTAGCTCTTCTATTTGGAAGACTTTTGTAATCGAAAATTGAGACATCAATTGAGGATGCCATGTGCTACAGGTAAGCCTATCCTCATCAATCATGTATACAAAAGCCAAAAACCAAAGACCATGTATTAAAAAGTTCGCATGATGTGGCATTTACTCACGAAGGCTATGTATTGATTCAATAGAAAGTACAGGTAGTAAGCAGTACATAATGTCATATACTAAAGGTGGAGAAGGAGGATGGAATAAGCGAGGATAAAATGATATCGATTTACAACTATTGATTGGTAAGTGCTTGATAGGAAGCCACCTGAACAGGACCCATGTTGTTGGTGTTCTTGTCGGATGGTAAGTAAATGACGCGTGTGTTGGGTGCCTTGGCAAGGCCTTGCATGGTTTCCAGGTATCGGATTTGCATGGCAGCGGGCGTGTTAAGAATGTCAGCAGCGGCACGCATAAGCTTGGCTGAATCAACCTCTGCTTTGGCGCTAATGACCTTTGCATTACCCATACGCTTTGCTTGTGCGGCAGCCGAGAGTGATTCTTGCAAGTCTTTTGAGAACTGCAGATCCTTGATCAAGATCGATTCAATCTATATTGACATGCATGTATGAGCTTTCTTTGTGTAACTATTTGTGTGTAGTAGATCAATGATGATTCTTACCTTGACACCCCATTGTTTCGCAGCCGATCGAGTAATTTCTTGGATTTCATGTGCAATGGCTTCTCGATTCTCGATACAATCTTGTAACGTCTTGGCACCCAAGATATGGCGTAAGGTGGTTTGTGTTCTAGTACCCCCAAAAAAATGTCGCGTGAGCAAACAAAAAAAATGCAACGGGAATGAATGATCCTTACCGTTCCACCAAAGCGACCTTGACGTTGCTTACACTAAACTCGGCTCGATATGGGTTTACGATATGCCAGTACAATACACTGTCAATCTTGACAGAGACATTATCACGCGTCATGATAACTTGGCGGGGAATTTCTGTGATTTGCATCTTGACATCGACACGATGCACGTTTTCTGTGAGCGGGTTGACCTGGAAGGAAAAGCCAATGAGCCATTGTTATTTTCATCCACTTGCAATGGTATCTACCTTAACCAGACCAGGGTTAACGCATTTGTTAAACTTGCCAAATTGTGTGACCAAGCCAACATAGCCTTGATCCACCTCTTTGAAGGGATTAGGGCAACAAACGCAGCATGGGATCTGGGTACAGTATAAAATGTGTGTGTGAATATTTTATGCATAAAAATGATAGACCCGTCTCACACAAACGCATTCTCTTCCACTCATTCTCACCACCACCACCACTACTTACAGAGCCAAGACCACCGACAATCGATCCGAGGCAATTCATCATGGTACCATACCATCCCTAAGAAGAACAACAAAGGTTAAAAAGGTGTTGTCGATCGATCATACACGTTGCAAACCTACATGGTCGATATAACCGGTATTGGTTTCAAAGTAAAAGTCTTGCTGTGGGGTGCGTTTGGGTAGTGAGCCGCGTTGAAGGGGTGCTTCGTCACTGCGAGTTTCCATTGTCGTGCGTGTATTAGATGATAAAGGGGGATAAAAGGTAAAGGTGTTTTGCAGGAAAAAAAACAAAAGAAAGAGAATAGTGGAGCGTGTGAGATCATGGAATTAAATAGCACAAAAGGCTGCTGAGCAGGATTTCCAGTCATGCTGAGCAAGCTACGCTGCTGAGAGCTGAGCAGGTAGTGTAACCACTCTGACGCTGCACACACAGAATTTAAGTTCCCACTTGATCGCCTTTTTTCGCTTTCTTTCTTCATTCCTCACCCGTTTTTCTTAAATCTACATCGATCTTTTTTATTTCTCGTATACACCATCTCTTTTATCATGAACGCTGAATCTGCATCATCAAGCCGTTATGCACCCTACAAGGACTCGGTTGAAGATGATGAACCTTTGGGGATCCAACGAGAAGATGTTACGGTCACCTATGCACAAGATTTTGGTTACGCGGATATTCATCATGTACGTACCCTTTCAACATGATCAACATCCTCGTTCTAATACCAGCGTATGTGTACATGTAGGGGTTGTATGGGTCGATTATGACTTGTATCGGTGACGTACTTGGATTTTTTGGTTCGGTGAGTTGAGCGTGCTATGCTGATATGTGTATGATCCAATGCTAATCAGAAGAACAAAAGATTCCATGCTGCTGTTGTTGTCCAAATCCCTATCAGCGTGTGGGTCAAGGTATGGATGAGCTCTCTTTTTTTTCAAATCAACACAATTATCTAATCATGTTTCACTACTATAGGCAGCGTTGGTTTGATCTCACGCTTTGGTAAATGTTATAAGATTGTGGACCCAGGACTTGCCCAGGTAGAACAATTTATTATTGATGCAATAACAAGGGGGACTCACACAATCTGCTATAGATCAACCCTGTCACCGAATCTATCAAGCGTGTTGATATGACCATCCAAATCACCGAAGTACCCAAGCAAGAAGTCATGACACGCGACAATGTATCCTTGGGATTAGAATCGGTCTTGTATTGGCGAGTGGTTGCACCTTACGAAGCCGAATATGGTATAGCCAATGTGTTGGTTGCATTGGTGGAAAGAGCTCGCACCGTCCTTCGTAACGTATGTGGTCATCACACGCTGCAAGATATTATCGAAAACCGGGATGCCATTTCTCGTGAAATTCGTGCCAACATTACACCTTTTACTGATAAATGGGGTGTCGAGGTATGGTTCTTTTTACATGGAGAATGAGATGATGATGGTTTATTGAAGAATGGGTTCTTCTATAATAGGTCGAAGCGACATTGATCAAGGATCTTGACATTTCTTCTGATCTTCAAAAGTCCTTATCATCGGCAGCACAAGCCAAACGTATTGGTGAATCGCGTGTCATTGCTTCTGAAGCCGAAGTTGAATCCGCCAAATTGATGCGTGAAGCAGCCGATATTCTCAACACGCCAGCTGCTATGCAGATTCGTTATCTCGAAACCCTTTCAAGCATGAGTCGTTCAGGTCAAGGTCCAAAGACCATTTTCATGCCCATGCCTAGTCACCAACACCAGGATGAACCATCGTCTTCCTCCTCCACTTAAAGTAATATCACACATCATTACCAGACCCCCCTCTTTTGTATCCCATATACTCGCTTACTTGCTTCTCTCTCCCTCGCTTACTTTTATGATTGTAATAACAATATTCTGTGTGTATATGTATAAATATCATGACTTGGTGGATGTGGGTTCTGTGGCTGCAGTGGATGAAGATGAGGTATCAGATGTAGTGGGACGAGTGGATTGTTGTTGTTTTGAATCTTGATCGGTAGTAGTAGAAGTGTTGGTGGTGGTGTTGGTAGGTGAAGTGGTAGATGGTAATGGTGCAGTGGCCGTGACGGAAGGGATGGATGATGATGATGATGGGATACGACCCACACTTGTGTCAATAGGTGGCAAGATAGGTTTGCTGGATCGAGGAGATGGGATACGTGCACGTTTGCTTCTGTCATTGTTGCCACGTTGAATCTTTGCCTTCAATGCTTCCATCACTTGATCATGTGTTATACTTTCATTTTCTCCTCCATCATTATTCGTTGACGATCTTCCACGTTTCTTTTGGATATCTTGATGATGATGTTGTTGTTGCTGATGTGATGGTACTGGCAATGATGGTGGATGATCCCTAGTATCCCCAATCCCCGGTGATATAGGTGTAGTAGGCTGATGAGCATTGTTACGAGGGTAAAAGCGTTGTCGATAATTCCACGTTGAAGAAGAAGAAGAAGAAGAATTGTTGCGATAAGGATGTGGTTCAGAAGGAGGACACAATGGATGAGCCGAGTGAGGATAGGCAACAGGTGATCGAGGAGGAGCAGGAGGAGGAAGCGTAGATGATTCCGTTGCATGTCCATTCTCTATAACCGGATGCTGCTGATATGAATGATGATTGTTGCCAGCATGGGTGTTATTGTTGTGTGAATAGTGATTGCTGTTTGCACTTTCGCCTGTAATGCGAGCAAGTACCTGTTGTTGTACCGGTGCTAAGCCGTAATAAGGAGTACCAGCAGTTGATTCATTACAAGGTGCCGCTAATGCGTATCCGCTGCTGCCATTACTGCTACTGCTGCTGCTATTTCCAATCCCTGTCGGCGCTGCTGTTGTTGGTGGATGAAGCGATGTGGATGATGGTAGTGCTGGTAGATGTTGCTGTGGATGCTGCTTGTCATAGTAACCAGACGTGATCTTATTCTGCTCACGTAACAGCTCAATATCAAGCTCTCTCAAATGAATACGGGCTTGTTCCACTTTGATGGTATCAACCGTTGTTTGCTTCTATAACCCCCCCCATCACAACATTCAGTAACAAGAAAACGGCATATTTCACATCTAATCCATACCTTGTCTTCTTCAACCTTTGCTTTTAAGATATGCTTTAGTAGCTCGGGATCATCCTTGTACCGTTCCAAGATTTGCCTGAGACTAATGTCGTTGTCGCCATTGGCAGTGGTTGTATTGGTTGCGTGTTGTTGTCGAGAATTGGCAAGCGGTGGTTGTGGTGGTTGCGGTGACAACGGTTGAGCAGGAGGAGGTGCTGTTGTTGTTTGCCATTGTGTACTTGTTCGTGGTCGAGGCGGCGGTGAGACAGAAGCAGGTCGATTGCCACTCGCAGACATTTGCAATGTAAAGAGAAAGAAAGAAAGAGAGGAAGAAAAATGGCTGTAACAAAAAAAGCGTCGTGACCCATAAGATTTTCAGTCTCAAGGTAGCTGTACTACAAATGCCTGACGTAGCATAACAACTTGATTTTGGCTTTACAAAAGCTATATTTATATAATACAAAAAGGAGATCTACTACGTGTCTGATGATGAGCCACTTTGGCAAAGCCCCCAAATGTCTATTTATTTTCTGCAAACTTGGCATAAGCGGCACCAATCTCTTCAACCATTTGCGATGTAAGCATAGCACGTCCATATTTCTCGAATGCTCTCTTCGAACTGTCACGTGTAACACAGCAAGCTCCCCACGATGCTAGCATGGCAATATCTTTGGATTCAATTTCATTCGAATGCCTATTGTTTATGCCCATTTTGAGTTCTCTTTTGAGTTGATCCCCACACATCCTCCGACCAGATCCAATGATCTCTTGAGAAAAAAGGAAAAAAGAAAACTTACTTCCATACACCATCTTCATAGCCTTTACCCCATGCTAAAAACGTGGCAATAGTACCAGAAAGAATATCACCTTGTCCACCCACACGACGAAGTCCTCCTTCAGTCTCACAGCGCAAAACTACAATATGCATCCTGAGTTGGATTGCGGCCATATTCCAATTATAGTAACATCAACAAACCTTCTTTTCCATTTGTAATAAGATCCACGGGTCCTTTTTGCACAATCGTAACACCTCCAAACGCTTGACTCAATTTGTATGCCACTGTATCTTGATCGTGTTCTTTTGAATTGACATCCTGTATGATGGCGTCAGTATGAATGCATTGTAATGGACCATGTGTAACTTGCCATGCGTTCGCACAAGCGCTTAAATTCAACAACGTTCGGAGTCAATACCGCTTTTGCATAATCTTTGACTGTCTCAGGATGATTTTGCACCAAAAATAGGCCATCCTACAAAAGGGATGTGTGTAAGCTGATAATGAAACGATCATACCCACATGTAGTCAACATACCGCATCCACAACAATAGCCATATTCTGTTCTCGAGCCTTGAGCATGATCTCGCGTGCACTGTTCTGCATAGCATCGTCACGTGAAAGCCCAGGGCCAACGACCAGGACATGTAATCGGCCGAATGTGTCAGTGACTCGTTTGACAATGTTATCCACGGAGGCATCCTTTTTGCTAAATGGATCACAATGTCAATGTAAACATGTTTAGAGAACCCAGCGGATTGATACTTACTCAGAAGTACGCATGTAAGGGTGAACAATAAGATCTAATAATGCGTGTTGTCAATATAACGTCATCCTGTTTCATTTGCTTTGCTGACCTGGAGAATAGCTCTACAAACATGGAAGTGGTTGTTAATACCAATGCATCATTACACTCTGCAACGAGGTATGTTTACCTTGATAACAGTGCCAGCACCTGGCTCGCAAAAGACATGACATAGATCAGCACCCTAATTACCCCAAAACGTGAATTACTCAATCTTTAGCCGTACATTTATCTACCTTACCAGTCGCATGGCAGAAATGGCACTGAAGAAAGGTGCACCCGTATAGCTATCCACGCATACATAATCAACATGAGTGATGAGTATCCATACAAAGACACACATGCATTCTCGATCCTACTCTTCGGAACCTCCGACGACACCGACGCGTCCTGCAAAAGGAGCTACTAAGCAACTCGCTTCTATATACAAGAGTGGTGACAACACTTACCAGCCTGGCCCTTGTGCATTTCACTCGACAATGGAGGAATGAGTTGACGCACCTTGTTAATGTCTGGGATTCGGGATGGCATGGTCAGCAATGGAGCGAGAAAAAGAAAGGTATCAACCAAGTAAAGTTGGCGGGTAAGAGAGAAAAAGAGCAGCGGTAAACCCTTGCATGCTGACAATCTGAGTAAAACAGGGATGATCACTAAATCTCGATAATCACCTCTATGCTTTTCTCTTCAAGTAACTTTTCTTACGAGCTATGATCAATTCATGCAATAAAAGTTATACATATTGAGACGACGAATGCATCAACCAATGTATTTGATAGACTTGTATAGCTACGTATGATGATCATAAAATGAACCTCCTCTATGAGCTTATGATGTCGTCAACGGCTATTAGATCCTCCTTGTTGACATGTTCCCACCATACATTATGCAGGTAACGATCATCCTCACCCTCGCCATCCCATGGTTTGCGTGTTAAGATGAAATGGATATTCTTGACATGTTCCAAACGCCACATTCCAGCATGGGTTACGGGTAGTGTCTTTAGAGCATTGTAGATGTAGGGTAGCTTGACCCATTTTTCATTAAACACCTCGTTCAAGAAATCTTGATCCGGAAATGTGTATGAGGTCAAATTGTTGGTTCCATATATTTTCTCCATGATGGCTTGAAACTTGGCATGCGATGGTCGTAAAACGATCAATCCACTATTAAAGTAATTGACTTTGGCACCCTGGGGGTTATTGTAGGCACAATCGGTAGGGTTCCTGAGAAGAAGAAGAAATCAGAAGGTGTAAAATTGGTCATACATGGATGGATTTAGTGTACCATTCTGGTGGATACGTGCTTGTCTTTTGTGGATTGCAAGTGCACGCATGGCAAGCGGCTATGTGATCTGAGTCTGGGAGAGGTATGTCCATCAATTCATCCATGTTTTGCATCGGCAACATATCGGCATCCATTAACACCACACGTTCGTATTCTTCTTGGTCCCAAGCAATCATCTTAGTCCATGTCTCCGCAAACCGTGGAAATTGATAATTGGTTGTTCCTGGAGGATGAATCGGTTGAATTGGTTTAAGCTGACAACCATAGCTCGATAGTAGTCTCAATGCAGCTTCAGACACGGCAGGTGTGTGTAATACCACCAATGGGTATTGACTACCCAATCGACGTAGTGATTGAGCAACAGTGATGACTCCATGGATATACTTGTTAGTGGTTGTAAGAATCATCATCCATGCCGCTTTGTCCTTTTTTGTCATGTTGCCACCTTGCATGTGAGTGAGGGTGTAATTGGAAGGGGAAAGAAAAAGAAATAAAAGGTTGTCTCCCACACGCACACACGCACACACAAATGCACATCATCTTGCGCTGAGTTTCATCCCGCAGATAAACATTTGCATTGGCCATCATCCTTACACAACCGAGCTTCTGTTATACGTGTATATGGATACCCAAGTTGAGATACGATTATGCGGCACAAAACCATTGGTATTTAAAAAAGAAGGTTCAGTAATACTATTTGTGTCTATATATGGTCCTTGTCTTTTTCTAATACAAGCTAGATGTCGAAAGGCTTCGATGTCAACATCGCATTGTCGGCGCACTGATCGGCGCATTGCCAAGGTTACCTCTCCAGAATGCTTATCCTGGGTTACCGTTACTATTATCTGCTGAGGAGGCCACCCTGTTAATATCAAAAGGTAGCTCTCAATATATACATTTATGTGTACACATCTTGACGTGGCGTATGATTTCGCGTGTTGCATATCACTCGCATGAATAGATCTTGCCGTCATGAACACCAGTGGGAATTGGACGTTTCCGAAAACGGATTTGGATCGTTTGCGTTATCGCGTATTTGAATACTTGTGGTCAAAGCAGCTGTATATTACACGGGGTCTCAAATTCGGTGGCGATTTCATGGCGTATCCTGGTGATCCTATGCGTTTCCATAGCCATTACATTGTACTTGCTATGGAAAGAGACTCCCCTCTTGCACTATTGGATATCATTAGCAAGGGAAGGCTGGCAATCAATGTTAAAAAGACGTTCGTGATCGCAGGACCAGCGGAGGAATCAAGCGATGATGACATAGAGACCTTCTCAATTCAATGGGCAGGCTTTTAGACTTACTCAAAGAAGTTGGAGGTAGATGTCATATAGATACAATAGTATGCAATAAAGCTCGTATTCAAATAGATTGGATTTCTACATTTACTTTGTAATTATCATGTCTATTCTAATATCATATGACTATGGTACACGGCCATTGAGCTCATGTATTTCTTCTGCAGAGGTATTGAGTCGCATGTAATTTCCCATTTGGGTGGATCTCCGTGTTATCCATGTGATAAATCTTTCAAACACCACTCCAACGTCTCTTCCATCGTCATTGCCATTGTGTATCATTGATTCAGCATTTTCCAAATGTGCCATGTACTTGAGGATATCCTTGACGGTCACCAAACCCACTAGTTTTCCACGCTGCTCCTGGAGAATGACACGTGGTCTATTTGTGGATGTGAGCAACATCATCTCAGCTATACCATCCGCTCTCTTTTTCTTACCCCAGCTGCTTGAACATGTCCATGACGGTTTCCAGGTAAAGCTTTGGATGCACGGTGATGGGAGTTTGATCAATGTAAGACCCAAAATCCAAAACTTCAGGTGAACCTTGTATCACTGGATCGCCACTTGATATATTGGAAAGGTCCTCAGTCTCATCTTCATCAGGTTTGAATCGACACAGGGTTTCATTGTTGGCTTTGTTTGTCGACCGAGCCTTATCTATTCATGGGTTTGGTTATTGATCGTGACATCGTAATAGCATGTAACAACTGTATATGTACCAAGCAAATAAGATAACTCGGTTCGACCAATATATCCTAGTAGCAGCATATTTGATTTGTTCGACACCACAGGGAATCCTCGATAATTGCTAGCTTCCAGTAATTCCTCTATGCGAAAAACAATCATCTCAATACCACATGTATAGTAATCCACACATTCCTTACCAATGTCCTGTATACGCATTCCTTTGGATTCCAGCACAACCATGTCTTGTTGCATTACATGCGACACTAAGATGATAGGTTAGTTTCATGGGATACCCGGTAGAGGTCAAGGAGAAAATAGGTACCAGGAACGTCAAACACATGGTCCTCTTTGTCTAAAAATGGATATCCATTGAGGCGAATGTACCGGTCGGCAATGCCTCCACTGCCAAAGCGATCGCCAACAGCACGGGTGATCATGAGAGCAATCTACCACACACATACGTGTCAAATTCACCTTTCAATCTCGTGGGTATATTTGCTTCAACTTACCATGGTGGGAAGAATATAAGTGACCTGCCCTGTCAGTTCAAACATGGTGACAACCACCGAGACCGTAATACGCATGACACCACTGATGAATTTAATAGTCAGTATCAGCCGCTCATACTCCTTTAATACATTTACCATAGAGCAGCAGCAGCACCAAGGAATGCATAAGTGCCTGGCGTAATGCACTACCATCCGCTATTAGTACACGCGCAAGCCCATATCACGGGTTCACTTACAGGAACATCTGGTTTACAGCTTGCAAACAAAAAGAATTGTGGATCGGATCTATCAAATGTCGACAATCAATAATAGCTCGTATCACCTACTGCTACCTTCCAATACTTACTCTTGCCATGCTTTCACCAATAATCCAATCATGCGACCAAAAGTTGCACCGATAGCCATGGATGGTACAAAGATACCACAAGGAACTCTGCAACCATAAGATACGATTGTTCCAAATGTTCGTAAGGCTGTTGCGATGAATAAAAGTCCAACGATCCGCCCAAGCTCGCTTGCCCTATTCACATTTTAGTACCCTATCAACATCCATTCCCTCGATGATAATACTCACTGGCAGAGTCCATGATAATCTTCATATTCGTTTCCTTCGCATTCTCGGAATAGAATCCCCATGATCTCAGTCATATCAATACGCATAAAGACATTCGGGTATGCCACCAGGGCTGTCACGAATGCCAGCACCGCCGCTTCAAGAACAGGGACATCGCGTAAATACTTTTTCCTGAATTGGGCAACAAGGACATTATACTTGATGACGAAAGTTCCATATAGACCCTGAATGCACATGTTAGAGCCTGTATGTATGAAATCACCACGTGACTTACCCCAAATATGCCAATCACAATCACAAAAATGTACTCAAATCCATGCCATTCACGATCATAGCTGACTTGGAACATGACAAGCTTTCCGGTTCTGAAAGGATTCATGGCCTAGTAATATAATGGGACAGCGATTGTAAGAGAATAACGTACCCTATGGATGGAAAGGGAATTTACCTGTAAGACAATGGTTGCAATCATGGCACAAAAGAAGCTCTTCCACATGCTCCGGTTCGAAAAGGTTGATGTCATTTCCTCTAGTGCAAACAATACACCGCCCACTGGTGATCCAAAGGCAACAGCAACACCCGCCGCACTGGAAGCTGTCAGCATTTCTCGCATTTCCGCTGGTAGAAAATAATGGTCATGTGAGCCATGGAGTTGATTGAAACTTGTTAGAAACCAACCTTTGCTTGTTCGATATTTCTGAAAGCTCCTTGATATAACATTGCCAACACAACATGCCATATGAACCGATGGACCCTCTTTACCGATAGAGAGATTGGATGCTACAGCCATGGCCTAGCATTTTGAATTAGAAAGGTGGGAACACTGGGCATCCATATGTATATGACTACTTACCAATCCAACACTCTTCATCATCAAGGTCCAGCCTCCCAAAAAGCCCTTCATCACAAAACCGGCTATATACAAGAATGATTGATTCAGTATGTTGATGGCAACAACGAAAACGAAACGAACTTACCGATGATGCATTTAATCTCTGATATGCCGGAACCAGCGGCATAAGGAGCAAGTACTTTGACAAGGTAAGCACATGTTGTGGCAAACAAGGTCTATATGTATGATGAAGATGAGCCATCAGCTATACACCGTATACTCACTAAAGAATCATCCTACCGCTAGCGCCACGTAAAATAACCATTGGATAACAAAAGCATCGCGACTAAGACCTAGCGTTTGACTCCAATAGACCCAGTATTCGCATCCACCATCTATATATGTAGAATGAGATGAATGATACCAAGGGACATGGTGGTTGTAATGCCTACCATCTTGCTCAATCTCCCAGCAACAATATTTCTGGTTGAGCCACCATCCATTCGAACAATACCCAATCTTGATATCAGATAACCAATCGGTGACTATTGCAATCAAGGCTGAATTCAAGCCCACGGCAGCACCTATCAAAAAGAAAAGAGAAGGACCATGTTAGATAACCCACCACCCCTGGCGCTATCACCATCGTGTCGTATCCTTACCAACAAGTGATACTACAATCCATGTCTGTGTTGTTTCAAAAGTCATACGCCACCATGCTTCCCAGGAATTGTCATTTTGGTTCCGTTTTTGAAAGGACGATTGCCGATAGCGTTCGAGAATGGCATCCTTGACCCAGTCTATTATGTGTGTATGTGTGAGGTGTTAGCCTTGGCAACAGATCTCCTGGTAACGCATCAACACACAGATACCTGCCAATGGTACTAAAGTCCTCATAGCGACGAATTTGAGCCAATTCTTCTTCTAGCTGTCCCTGTGTTTGAGGTCCATTGCCGGGCATGGCTATGTGTTAAGGTCGAGTTATTGTGTGCGTGTGTAATAAAGAGAGAGAGAAAGCGCGATATTCGCCCCCGCGCGCTATCTATTTTGGGATTCAACTTTTTTTCTGCATCATTCAAGCGATTCGCATGTAGCATGTACTGTGGCATAATGATTCATTGTCCGTGTACTACATTACAATAAACACATCTCTATTCGGGTCTTCTTTGATTGGGGAAACTACCAAGTACTACCACATCCAAACAATACTTTTCCAATTCCTTCACTGCATCTTGCACTGGTTGATTTTGATGATGGCCAGAACATTCAACCATAAACACGTAATGCCAAGGGCGTTGTCCACTGGGACGAGAATCAATCTTGAAGAGGTTAAGTCCATAATCCTTAAACACCTTGAGTCCATCACAAAGGGCACCGGGTTGTCGATGATCCACAGTAAAATGAATAAGTGTGTGATCATCGTTCGTGGCATTGTCAGAGGAGGTACCAATCAAAAGGAAGCGTGTGGTATTTGCTATATACGATTCCGTTAGATTTGGATCAGGTCACGTACGTAGGGCCCTGGAACTTACCTGCATTATCTTCGATATCCCGTGCATGAATATCCAATCCATATAAGCTGGCACAAATCTCACTACATACAGCAGCAGCCCCTTGTTCAGCTGCAGCTTGTTCAGCAGCTTCAGCAGTCGATTTGACAGGAATACGTTTGGCATTGGGAAGATGGGTTGTCAACCATTGTTGCGTTTGACCAAGCCCCTGGAGAAGAATGATATCGCTTCAACACACATGCACACGTACTATCCCCCCACCTTTATCTCTCTTTTACCTGTGGATGACTGTACACCTTGGTGATCTTGTCCATGGTACTATTGGATAATAAGCATTGGTGTACCTAGAGGGGTTGAAAATCAGGTGATGTGATTAAATGATAAATGACGCCAATCTCTTACCGTTAAATATATCTCTGCACGCACATGAACGCTGGTCTTGATGAAGCAATCCATGGATTCAACCACCGTGCCGAATGTCGAGTTTTCAAAGGGTACCAAACCATAGGTTGCTTTCTTTTTCTCCACTGCATCAAATACATCTATGATATCGCTTGACATTAGTTGCTTTCTAATGACGATGTGATTCCATCATGTTACCTGCAATCTGCTTTACTGGCATATAGGCAACGCTATCACCCAATCGTTTGTATGCTGCTTGATGCGAAAATGTGCCAGGGGGTCCGAGATAGGCAATGGAGATATCTTTTTGCAAGGCAATCGAAGCCGACATGATCTGATACGCAATGGGTATGATGTTTTCATACATAACGAATGACTATCTTACCTCACGGAAAATAGCATGGAGAGAGTCGTGCGCCAAAGGTCCTTGATTAAGCCGTTCAAGCTAATACGTTGAGGACCATCAGAGGGAAATCGAATCGTTTTCATCGTATCCCATGTATTTACCTTTGCATACACCTCCTTCTCACGTCCAGGCATATATACATGGAGCTCCTTTGTATCACTTTTGCTTATGTTAAACGCCAACCCAAGAGGAACGGTAATGACCATGACAGCCTCACCTGTCGGTTGCTTTTCGCTTGGCAGCACCAATGTTGAGCGATACTTGAGCGCGCTCATTCAGTAAATCGACCAACGTGTTGTCGAGATCGTCAATGCGTTTCCGTAACGAAGATAAATCAGACATGGCGACAGTGGAAAGGATACAGCAAACTCAACTGACGGATGATCTCTTTTTGATAGGCGCCAAATCAAATCAAATCTCATCATTGTCGCCTACCCCACCCCGACCTTGATCAACACATTTCGCCTGTAGTACTTTGCATATATCACCACATCACTGAAACTCCTCTTAGTATAAAGAATTCATCAAAAATACTGCTACTGAATATAAAAGAGTCTCTAACAACGGCGGTAGCCTGTCTATCATGGGAGAAAAAAAAGATCAAGTTTCAGGTCACGTGATCTCTCCCCAACGCGAATATAAAATGGTCCAGCGATGGTGATGGGACTCGAACCCACAATCTTCGGCTCCGGAAACCGACGCGTTAGTCCATTTCGCCACACCACCAACCAGTTGGCACTTGTTTAAAAAAGTATCCATAGTTTTGTCAACTTCGTAAAAAGGAAGGTGATCCAAATCACATCAAACGAGTGTTATTTTATGGCGGAAATCCTGATATGCATAATCCCTTAATGTCGTATGGCGCTGTGGGAGCTCAATGAGTAGCAATTTCGATTTAAACATAAAATGAAACTTGATTTGGCGGAGTTGGAGGGTGGTCCTGCAGGATGCAGGTGGCCATTATCAGAGCTGCTTGCGACAAGAGAGATGAATTAATGATATCATTCTACACAAAGTACGTCAAAGCTGCCTCCTTTTGTCAAAGCTGCCTCCTTTTACAAGCAACAGAGCACTAACTGTGCACGAATGTCGTACGATCGGTAGGTCCATGGCTTGTCAAAACCAATAGCACTGCTTCCCAATTACATGCGTTCATAGGTATACTCGTGATCCAACCCCATCCCGGGGTATGTCGAAAAGGAAACGAATGGATGGCTTGCTTGTTATCTCACATCGCATGTTACTATGGATTGAATCGACTCCATTACACCGTAGTTTTCGGCATCCAGGAACCAACAAAGAGATCTTCGTATGTATATATGAACAAGACAAGTACAATGACAAGACCACTTATTGTGCATGCGTTCTAATAATGAATGGTGCTATAATTGAATAGGTTTTTTGATTAGGCAATGCGTCTTTAGGGCACCGTCATATGTATCTTTGACTCGACTCTTATCCTGTACCATATGGCTATTTGATACAGTACCATCATCAGCGCGCAATAATACTATACGTCCTTCTCGCGAATGATGAACCTGAAACTCAATGGAAGGATCACTTCACTTTTTCTCTCAAGGTCATCCCACTCCTCCTTATTGTATCGCAAAAGCCATATACTTCTTGCATGACCGATAACCGGACCACCTTTATTATTTTATCTTCGAAGCAATAGTATGTAATCCACAAGCTAGAAAAGTCCAAGCGTGTAATAAATAAGCAATGCTTTATTTCATCTAGCTACATTGCCATCATCCTCGTCTTCGTCCTCCGTCACCAATCGTCAATCTCTTCGCCACCCAATATCCAAAGCACACAAGTAGAAAAGGATGTGATCTTGCAGGCTTCCTTTCAAATCTCGTTGTCGCTATCGCCATTTTCGTGGATCTCGTTGTCGTTATTATCGTCATTGCTGTGAATGTGGTAATCATCGTAATGGTCGTCTCTATATATAAAAACAGCCAAATTAGACAAACTGATAACGGGAACGGTGACGATTTGGTATACCGCTAGGCGATCCTCTCAAAGGAAGGAAGCAGCAAATCAGAAGGAATTCACAAACCAAACCACCACCATACGAGCAACGTCGGGCGATCCCTTGTCTTTGAGAAAGCACTGCACGAATCACACAAGGCCAGTTCGGTCCATGGCAAGGAAGGACATCACTTACGTAGAGTCCAGGCTCATAGTTGTCCTCATTCATCCTCTCCAAAGAAAGAATGATCCTCAATCCTTACAATCATTTCCCACCTCATGAAAAGGAATCCTCAAGGGAAAGAACGAGCCTATCACGAGAAGAGCGTGTTGGTTCAACGCATTCACGAGCTGTTGCAAACCCCCTTTTACCTCAACACGGTGACCATGCTCTTCCAAAAACCCATCGTCATCGACCCATCAACTCAAACGCAGGTCTATAGAGCCCTGGACACGTTGCAAGAAGCTTTTCCAGCACACTTGGCTAGTGCAGAGCAACGCAGCGACCACTTGATACAGGCTGGGACTTGAACCCAAAGAGATGATGATGATGCCCCAAGTTGCATTGCCTGACCAAAGAAACCTATTCAATTCATTATTAGCACACACGCACAATAAACACCCTTTTCATTGTTTGTTTCATTGTACTTGCCTTTTCCATATACACAAAGACCCGTTGTTGTTGGTTACTGGAAACCGAAAACCATGGTGTAGTATAGTTGAGCCGAAACAAAACGCCAAACCAGCCAACGTCTTGAAACCAACTTGCCCTCTATACAAGCTGACGAGTCAATGGAACCAATTCGGCTGCAACATTGGACTCTGAATGTACCTGTTGACACCAAGCGTAGAGCGGGAATAGCAACGAGCAAAAGGAAGCAACAATATCGCCATGGCAACCACCAACCACCAACCACGGTCATTCCTCAGCATTTGGACACACACTCACTCCCTGACAATGCATGTTCAGAACTACATTAACACCTCACAGCCAACAAGAGCACTCTTTGATAATACATTACCTTGATCGAGATGTCGTGAATGGAATAAAAGCAGAGGAGTGAGTAAGAGAAGAGAAGCGCTGTCTAAGTCGTGGAGCTACCGGCCCCCAAGTTTAAATCCCCTACTGCTATTACACTGAGGCCACTCAATTACCCTATACACACACTATCCACCCATCATCATCCTCGTAATAGACAATAGGTACACGCAAATAAAAGAAATGATCCTGACGTATAGCAAAAGGGTGTGTGCCATTTTACACTTTACATGATAATGATGATCCAACAACAGCCATTGCCTTTACTACCAGGTTACCTCGAATCAAGAAAGTTAAATGATGGGAATGATGGGCTGGAGCAGGACAATCGTTCGTATGCATTGGATTGGGGAACAATGGAGAATGGGAGGACTAAGGCTATTAGCTGGCATTTTGAACTATTCCGTAATAGTGTACAAGAATCATGCATCGCCTGTGCTGAATGACTCAAGTTACACAAACACGTCCTCTGCATCTTTTGCTCTATTATAGCCATACTACTTTACATTAAACAAAGACCAGTTCTCATATAGCATCACGCTTACAACATAGTAAAAACATAAAGGTGCCTGTATCTCCGAACTTTACAATCAAACGTGGGGTTTTTATTAGAGCAGTATTATAAACTGGCCAACTGCACCTTGGGTGCCAGTTCCCTGATCAAACTTGCTGATCCCAGATTTCGCAATGTTAGCTACCAGCCAAACTGGATCTGGGGGTCGACCTCTTCGACGACGACGACCAAAAATATTTTGGGCTGTTTGCGACATTGAACGTGAAACTTTCACACAAGGTGCTGTTGGCCAAGCCAGGCCATTGCTCTAATAAAAACCCCACGTTCGGGTATGCAAGTTTGGAGATGAGCACCTTTATGTTTGTAAGCGTGATACTATATGAGAAGTGATCTTTGTTTAATGTAAAGTAGCTAGACCCTGACAGAGCAAAAGATGCAGAGGGTCGTGTTGTGTAACACAGCTACGTTTGCATGAATGAAAGGGTCAATGTATAATTACTTTATGGATCATCTAGGAACAGGCTGGTATTGCTAGCTAACGGCCAATTTTATCCAATCATCATTGTTGCGAGATCCACTGCATGGGAACGATGCCCCTGCTCAGACATTCATTTCCATGATCAAAGTAAGCAATGTGCTCGGCTTGGCCAACAGCACCTTGTGTGAAAGTTTCAAGTTCATCGTGGCTAATCCCAGATTTCGCAATGTCGCCACCAGCCAAACTGGATCCAGGGGTCGACCTCTTCGACGACGACGGCCAAAAAATATTTTTTTAAGCTGTTTGCGACATTGAACGCGAAACTTTCACACAAGGTGCTGTTGGCCAAGCCGATCACATTGCTCTATTCAAAACCCCACATTTCATTGTAAAGTTTGGAGATACAGGCACCTTTATGTTTTACCTATGCTGTGAGCGTGATGGAGTTGCTTTTTCCTAGTGGATGGTGTCGGCTGCATTAACGGAAAGATGAAGAGCTGAGTGAACGGCACGTGGTGGTTACACAGACACGTCCTTGACAGGTTGCTACACAAATGGAGGATGATGATGATTGGCTTTTGTGAAGGTACGTAAGTAAAACAGCATCCAACCATGAAGGTGTGTCAAGGTATGTATCACATTTGCATGTAGGAGAAGGTCGAGCTGCATAAACCAATTTGTATATGTAAAAAGATACGTATACATATTGAATGGGTCACTCATCCTGAAACTCAATGGAGGGATCTCTTCACTTTTTCTCTTCTCAAGCTCATCCCACTTCCCACTCCTCCTTATTGTATCACAAAAGCCATGTACTTCTTAACCGGACCACCTTTATTATTCCATCTTCGAAGCAATAGTATGCAATCCACAAGCTAGCAACCTCCAACAAGCGTGTAATAAATAAACAATGCTTTATTTCGTCTAGCTATCTTTGCTATGTACTGTACATTGCCACCACCATCGTCGTAGTCGTCCAAGTCATCATTCCTACTCGTACTCGTCACCAGTCGTCAATCTCATCCGTCACACCTACATCCAAAAACACACAAGTTGAAAAGAATGGGATCTTGCAGGCTTCCTTTTGAATCTCGTTGTCGTTATCATTGCCATTGTTGTGGATGAGGTGATCATCGTAATCGTCTTCTCTATAAATAAGAAAGCAAGCATGTTAGACCATATGATGCCGGGAATGATGACGATTTGGTATACCGTTAGGCGATCCTCTCCAAGGAAGAAAGCAAATCAGAAGGAATTCACAAGCCAAATCACCACCATACGAGCAACGTCGGGCGATCCCTTGTTCTTGAGAAAGCACTGCACGAATCACGCAAGGCCAGTTCGATCCATGGCAAGGAAGGAACATCACTTACGTAGAGTCCAGGCTCATAGTTGTCCTCATTCATCCTCTCCAAAGAAGAAAGAATGATCCCCAATCCTTCCAATCATTTCCCGCCTCATGAAAAGAAATCCTCAAGGGAAAGAACGAGCCTATCACGAGAAGAGCGTGTTGGTTTGCACTGATGTCAAAGCTGTTGCAAATCCCCTTTACCTCAACACGGTGACCATGCTCTTCCAAAAATCCATCGTCATCGATCCATCAACTCAACGCAGGTCTATAGAGCCCTGGACGCGTTCCAAGAAGCTTTTCCAGCACACTTGGCTAGTGCAGAGCGACGCAGCGACCACTTGATACAGGCTGGGACTTGAACCCAAAGAGATGATGATGATGCCCCAAGTTGCATTGCCTGACCAAAGAAACCTATTCAATTCATTATTAGCGCACACACACACACACACACACACACACACACACACAATAAACACCCTTTTCATTGTTTGTTTCATTGCACTTGCCTTTTCCATATACAGAAAGACCCGTTGTTGCTGGTTACTGGAAACCGAAAAGCCATAGTGTGGTGTTGTTGAGCCGCAACAAGGCGCCAAACGAGCCAACGTCTTGAAACCAAACTTGCCCTCTACACAAGCTAACACGTCAATGGAACAAGTTCTGTTGCAACATTGGGTTCTGAATGTACCTGTTGGCACCAAGCGTAGAGTGGGAATAGCAACGAACAAAAGGAAGCAACGATATCGCCATGGCAACCACGCTCATTCCTCAGCACTTGGACACACTCACTCCCTGACAATGCATGTTCAGAACGGTATTAATACCTCACAGTCAACAAGAGCACTCTTTTATAGTACATTACCTTGATTGGAATGTCGTGAATGGGATAAAAGCAGAGGAGGGAGAAAGAGAAGAGAAGCGTTGTCTCAAGTCATGGAGCTGCCGTCCACCAAGTTTAAATTCCCCTACTGCAATTACACTGAGGCCACTCAATTACCCCACAGAAACCATCCACCCATCATTATCATCACCCTCACAGTAGGCAATAGGTGCACATAAATAAAAGCTATGATCCTCACGTATAGCAAAAGGGTGTGTGCCATTTTACATTTTACATGATAATGATGATCCAACAACAGCCATTGCCTTACTACCAGTTCAGCTCGAACCAAGAAAGTTGAATGATGGGCATGCTGGGCTGGAGCAGAACAATCGTTCACATGCATTGGCTTGGGCAACAAAGGTGAATGGGAGGAAGTGGCTGTTAGCTGCCAATTTATGAACTCGTCAATTGCAAAGATGATATTGAGATTGTCCATCTCGTATTCAGTACTTGGTCATGCTCACTCACATACAGGGTTTTTTCCACAAGACCAAGACCATCATCTTATTCATCTTTACTCTTTCTATATCATACACAGTCAAATAATGTAACTCTGATGATAATAAACACGCGATGAATGAGGAATTATCATCCAACCCTTTTCTCGTAAAGGTCACTAGTACATATCGCCCCTTCACCATTGTTCTAATATTATCGGTCAAATATGAGCATTAGATTACCCCCTTTACCACTGTCATCTACAACCCTGGCATTCTAGAGGACATGATGGAGTAAATCATGACTACAATAATCACTTTGTGTCTTATGGCGATCCATCCCGTTACTGAAAACAACGTCCAACATTATCAGTCAACGTCATACATTGCAGGATTTTTTTAGTCATCTACCATTAGAGCTCTACATTTGCGATTTCTCAATCGTGTACGTGTTAAATTGACGTACATGTCGTATAGTGTGGTCTCCAATAATGGTTACCTATGCATCGCAGGAATCTGATGAAACGTGCTCCTGCACCCCACCATGTTACACAGCGGCCGAACCTTTAGCCTCATGACGGGCACGCTTTTACCAGGCTCTGGCATCTACTCGGCGTCGTAGTGTATAATTTCATGCATACCCCCAGATCACGCTGTAGGTAACCTGTACGACTGGGGATGTATCTATTCTTTACAAGAAAAAGTGGGTGCCTTTGTCTCAATGTAGATTGCTAAATACTAAATGAGACAGAGTATGAGGTCTATTGGCAAATGAGGTTATTATCACATTTACATGCAAGATAAGCAATCTTTTTTTTATGACCTGTTTTAGATAGCGTGGGGAACAGAGAACCAGTAAAGGAGTCCTTGTATCGGTTTGATAAGTACGACAAAGGAAATGGTTGGGTGTGACTATATGCAGGCTTAATCATGCTTGACAGTATCTCTATTACGATTTACAGGGTCATTTTCACGTTATCAACTTTTGCTGTTGTCTGATTAAAGCGAAAACGGAGATAACGGAAATGCGGGTTGGTGCAACGTGGGACACGGCTTCCTCAAAGGGATGTGTGTACATTTGCTCCTTCCTCAAGCTGCAATACCTTTATGCAAATTGTATGGTACAAGTCATTTTTTGTTGGTCCGACCGTGCGGGCGTGGGGAAGGTGGCTGTCAAATGGAATGAGCTGTTTTCTTATCTTTCAAGAAGCCCAACTTCATGGATGGCTTTTTGATGGCGACAGAGTGTATCATCATGTGTAGTCAAAAGTTGCTTATTTTGGAGATACCTCTCGTGCGATATAATTTGCCATCATGCAGAGGAGAAAACACATGATTTTTTTGCCTGGGTATGTATATTGTACGCTTGTGCTTGTGTGTGTATGTGATAGTATCTATCACAGTATCTGCGCTACGGAAAGGGTTTTTGCACGGTGGAAACATTCCTTTGTGTTCCTTGTTCATCGGCGATAAACCCCTTACTCATTTACCAAATACTGCCACTGTCACCCTCCGCCTTCCTTTCACCGTGTCAGTTACCAAAAAAAAACTTTGTTAATCAGCCGAAGAAGGATGCTTTGTCCAAAGAATAGTAATTATCTGCTGGTTTGGATATCGTTATTGCAATGTAGATATAGGCAAAAGATGGTATTTACCACCTTTGCTCACAGTGCATCATCTTGCATATCAATGAAATGTGCCCAATGCATAAGGTTTACCACGCCGGGATGTAAGTGTTCCCATTTGTCTCGCTTGTGATTCCAAAAATCTTCATCGTAATGTGATCCCCGTATCCGCAAACAGCTCTTTTGTACACGCATGGTTCACTTTTCGCACGCATACCCAAACATTTGCTTTCTATCAGACAATTTCCATAAATCCCATTCACTTGTTCGTGCGAGTGTAGCAAATTCATTCTGTAATCGGTAGATACACATTTATGTTGAGCCCTATGAGCATTTGGGATAATTCATTTGCGTATATACCATTTCGGAATCGTAGCAGAATATACCCTGGGTCGGAGGGTAAAGTGGCTGTATGTTTGGTAAGGTAGCTGGTTGGGGGGTAGAGGGGAACGGAAGCATGGGCTTGCCTATTTAGGATGAAAATGTGCAAAAAAGTGATAACAACAAAGGAGAAGTGGTTGATCCACCAGCGTTGTTTAATCTTTCTCCAATCAATTTGGTGGTGAGCATGTTACACATGTTTTGATAATAAGCGATAAGACGGGTTGTAGAGCAGAGCAAAAATACTGTTGATTGATCCGATGATGTATGCTGATTGGTGCAGATAACGGGGCAGCGCTATAGAGTGAGTCGACAAGGTGGAAGAGGGGAATGGACCTAAATCATTATCAACCCAGTTTGCATTATCTTTTTCTTTCACCTTTCTTTCCCTTTTCCTTCATGGTTACTGCTACTCATCCATCTACAATTCCATCACCACAACCAACACCATTGTCACCCGTCAACAATAACACAACAAGTATTCCTAAACGCCGCCGAAGGAAATCTGTGTTCCGATGCTCACAATGTGGATCCATGTTTCGCCTTCCACTATGGAGCCGCGAAAGTGGCAAAGGCCCTGTGTGCGATGCATGCAGCAATGGTGGTTGTGCTTCCCATGATGATGATATCCGCCAAAGAGAACGATTAGCTGGTGCTTCATCATCGCCTGATAAACCTGCACCACGCATGCGAGGCCGTAAACGACGATCACAACACGCTGAAGATGCCATCTGCGCCAACTGCCAAACCACCAACACACCGCTTTGGCGTAGAGATGCTGATGGGAATGCTATTTGCAATGCGTGCGGTCTCTATTACAAGTTGCATATGGTCCATCGTCCTATCACCATGATGACCACCGAAATCAAACGAAGAAAGCGTTCCTCTGATAAAAAGCGTGCCAACAAAAAGGATGGTCGTGATACTGGCGAAGCAGGAGCAATGGCAGCAGATCATGTTGAAGATGAACAACGCATGGTGAAAGAACAAGCTGAATCATCAAATCAACGACAACAGACACCAACAGCAACACAAAAATTGACATCATCATCATCATCAGCAGCATCTCATTTATCTTCATCTCATCCACCATTCCCTGGATCACCAGTTTCTAGCCGCGGTAGCATTAGTACTAGTAGTGCTGGTCCATCATCACCTACATTGGAATCCTCTTTCCTTCTTCCACCTTTATCGCCTATGGGATCACCTCGAACGAATAACACATTGCATCATCATTCACACATGTCAAATAATGTCAGCGCCGCCACTAGCACCACCAGCAGCTCCGAGTATAGCACCCAATACCTGCTTGAAAAACGTCATGGGCTTCAACAACAAGTGGCACGTCTTTCATCCATGCTTTCAGACACCATTGCTATGATTGAAGATATTGATACCAGCTTGGCATCTGCTCAACCATCACCATCGCCACCTACATGCCATCGTCCTTTGCCACGTCCCGAGGATGCAGCCAAATCATTACTTAGCCTTGCACGTTTACCACCTCCATCCTCTGTTCTTACCTCTCCACCTATGCGACCCCACCACCATAATACTACTACCACTACTAATACATCACTACCCAGACTTCCTCCTATCACCTCTGTTGGATCATCTCCACCACCACCTTTTGAATTCTCATGAAACCCTTATGTCTAATAAACCTTGGCTGTACAGATTTTTATATACTTGCTTGCTTGCTTATGTGATAAAATAGAAGAATTGAGCCTTTTTGTGCCGAACATGTTGGTCCAGATATGAGCGTGTAGAATGTGATGCCGATCATGCTATTGATAAGCGCTTAATGAAAAGCTACTTCTCGGCTAAGTTATATTTTAGAAATATACCTTGCTGATCATGTAGTCCATGTGAATGAATGATGATAAAGAGGAACGCAAGTAAAGGAGAAAAAGCTTCATTGCAGTGCCATCGAAGTGAATGCTTCCTCGTTTTATCATACATCCTGCTGGAAATAGATTGGATCTCGCATCGTGAACACCTTACTACTACTACTCGACTACTGCAATGACGTGCTCACTCCATAAAAGGCAATTACTTTGGGTATATTGACATCCATCCATCCATCCATCCACCTTAACACAATGAAAGTAAGCACTGAGCCATACTTGTGATAAGCTATTACTATATCTAGCGAACAAAGTGATAGAACGTGCTAGCACTTTTATTGAACGATATACACGTATTGATGTGGTATGTGAGTTTGGTGCAATAATACAATTATTATATATGATAAAAAGGTGGTATGCAAATAAGGGTCGGATATCAAGCAAGGTTATGATTGTTTTGTCATTTGTAATAACCGTAGATCGTCATCGTCATCGTCATCATCGTCATCACTGCTATCGTTATTTGGACGCCAGCGGCCAAATTCTCTGTGCAGTTTGTTGATCGCTTCCCAAAGAACATTTTTGCATTGTGCTTGGTAGGTTGCACCATATTGTGGATGACGAACGACTGCTGGCGTTGATGTGACAAAGACAGCACCGGGGTCTTTATGGAGTTTGTATCGTGAGCGTAAATATGGAATGATGCGTTCGATGACATGCTTGCTTTCTTGTTCCATGCGGGATGTGGGCGTATTGGATTGATCAAAGACAAATAAAAGATGCTGTAGCCATTGATCGTTGTTATCTTCGGGCATGCAGTTCTGTAAAACATCCATTTGCGTATAAAGCGAATCACTATGAAGGTAGCAAGGTTAGACACATGCTTCATCACCACCACCACCACGACCATCATCAGCAGGATACTTTACAAGTTGGACATGTTGGTATAGATCAATAGCGTGGTGATACCCAAACGATGACCAAGAGCCATAAGTTCAGTTTTGCATGATCGATCAGCTGGAAATTGCATCAGGGTCAACAGCGTGTCGTTGTTACTATTCTGGACGCTCCATTCAACATCGTACAAGTGCTGCGCACAAATTACGCGATTTAGCTATGAGGATCTAGGATCACCTTTTATAGGTCCCTTACCTCGCACGGATGATCGAAAAATAAGCGAGCGCAGTTGGATGTCTATCGCCACCCACCATAAGTTAGTCGATAAAAGAATCATCATCGTCCCGTGATTGTACTATACCATCCCAAATGATGCCACTGAAAAATGCTGTTGTTTTGGTTCAATAGTGCTTGTATTTGATGGTTCGTCGTCGTCGTCGTCATAGGCGTTGGGTACTTGGTATTGAGTTACTGGGATACGGATATGTTGGGATCGAATAGGTGATGTCGGCTCGGGAATGGAGAAGGTGGATTGCCGTGAATGAGTCGAACTAGACGATGCCGAGGATGCAATGGAGCTGTGATGGGAAAGTCTACTGGGAGTAACAACGTGTATGTTGTGTTTGGACTTTAAAAGAAGTTAATAAAAGGGGTTTTGGGATTTATTAAAAGTCTTTGTATACCTCGATTGACATGTCATCCAATAGTTTATCGAGGCTCCAGACTGATGGATCTTGTCGATGCTGCATAATAAAAGAAAAAGGAAAGGGGGGATGAGGAGGGAAAAGAAAAATTAGGAACCAACTAAAACTATTCATCATTTGCGGCGCAGCCAGTTCATCTATTAAAGACGCCATGTGTCACCATTGATATGATGTGTGCGTGTGCGTGTGTGATATCAAGTTTTATTGGAGGAGTGGAGGGATATAAGATAGATAGATACAACATGTTATTGTGCTCGTTGTGGATGACAATAAACACGTCCTTTCTCGAGAAGTGTGTATGGCATAGCATTGTATACAACAAATGGTGGACAAATACAAAACTCAATGACCCCTGATTTGAGACCTTGTTCTTCCTCCATAAGAGCCGGGTTGAATAATTGAGTGCCTTCTTGTACAAGGGTAGCAGCAATATCCACTTCTTGACCTTTCATAGCAAATCCAAGTTGCAAGGAAAACTCGACCAACTCACGCACTTTGTGTTCATATCGACGCGTAGGATCATTCTCCACCTTGTCATATTGTTGCATGTAAGGGTATGCTTCGTTGAGATTCTTGTATAGCCCTTGAATCGTTTGACGAGTCTCCTCCTCGAGTAATGTATTGTTTCGATCCTTTGATGTACGCACAATGGCACGTGCAAGTTCCTGACGCAAACGTACAGCCGCATTACGATCATGATTCTTCAGCCACATTTCAAGTTGGTTGTATTGCTTATGAGGTGGTAAGCCCGGGAACTTGTAAGGTGTCATGTTGAGGATCAAAAAGTCCATCATATACTTTTCAGTAAGCATTCGAATCTGGTTCAGCTTCAGAGGAGTGCCCATTTGCTCGATAGGCTCGCGTAGGTTGAGCCAGAAATCACGTAGAGTAAATGTAGCTCTGACAGGATCGACATTTTCCAATAAATCATCAGCCAAAGTAGAAATCATATGTCTCAACTTGCGAATCTTGGCACTGATACTGGTGAGATCATCATCGGTTGCTCTCAATGATCGCATATGATCCTCATAACTTTTTTGTAGCTGTTCACGTGCTTGCTGTCTTTGTTGCAATCGTTCCTTAAGCTGTCCAAGACGATCCATCAATGCCCGACAATCTGATCGATATTGTTGCCGTTCAATCTCGAGATTTTCCAATCCAAGTCGTTGACGTCGTAACTCGGCACGTAGTTGATTCACTTTACTATCCACTCCTGTAGCTGGCTGTGTACTTTCTTCATCAGGTTGTGTCGTGTTGGTACGCACAGATGCTTTACGTTCAATACCCACAGCTCCTCCTTCGCCACCTGTGGGTGATGGTGATGATGATAAATGCTCACTCGAGTTGTTGTTGTTATTCAGGTCATTCGTTGCGTTGTTGTTGTTGCTATCCGAGAGAGTCGTCGTTGCCGTGGTAGCAGTAGGAGTAGGTGTGGTAGCTGCAGTAGCTGCTGCAATGGGAGAGACAAGGTTGTTTTGAGGAGATGTGCCAGCTATAGAGAATGAACGTTAGCCAACGAAATAAAGAAGCATAATACATAAAGTCCATTACTTACTGGACATGGATGAAGAGAATGGGTCAAGATGATGGTCTGTTGAAGGGTACAAGCCGTGGCTTTGTTGGTGTTGCTGGTCAACCGCTGCTTGTGTTGCATCAGGGTTGCACATGTAATTGCCACTCCAGATATAAGGTTCATCACTCTCTGATGCAGGTGTCTTTTGCTTTTCCTTCTTTTGATGAAAGAACATGGAAATTCGTGATACAACTTTCTTTTTGCTGTTACCACCATCGTTATTGCCGCCGCTGCTGCTGCTACTGCTGATGCTGCTATTATTCATCTCTTCTTCCATGTCATCTATTTGAATCGTTGGTTGTTGGTGTTGATCCTCGTTTGATATCGTTTTCAGCATGCTTAAACTTGTTTCAAGAGAAAAAGAGAGACAAAATCAGTTTGTTGCACATAATTGTTCCAACACATCCATATCTATGACCGCCCATTATTGAGTGGTCTCACTTGCTCTCAGGGCCTAGCCTTTTTTTTAGTGCCTGTCGATCGTTCTTGCAATGGCATTTCCAAAATGATTGGCCCTTACTTCCTTTCAAATTGTCGCTGCTTGAATTAGAGCTTAAACTAGCTCGATTGTATTTATGGCAACAATCCATCCTATGTGTGTGTGCCACTCTCTCAGTTGCATAACAATCGAAGGATGAATTGCTTAACTCCTTGGATACCATAGCCATCAATGACAAGTGGACTCTGAATAGCCTTATTTATGATCGTGATGATATGGGCGTATTCTAATCCTAATGAATTCAACATACTAATCGAATAAATGATTGCATATGGGCAACTTTACAAGTTACGGGTATAGGAAAACAAGTGGATTGAAACGTCTAGGTTTTATTCGAGATTTAAGCCGCACTGACCACCACCTTAACAGAATGACCAGCAATAACAACCTGATGTTCACCCAACGATTTGATACGGCCATCCTTGAATTCGACTGAATGCTTATCAATAGTGATGCCGAATTCATCCTTGAGCTTGCCGGCAAGATCATCCGCTGTTACCGATCCGAATGTGTTTATGCTGTCTGGAACCACGGCACGCTTGAAGTCCAAAATACTTACGCCAGCAAGCGTAGAGCCCAAGTTGCTAGCATGTTCACGTCGTCGAGCTGCTTTGACAGAGGATGCCTATCCAATGGAGAAATAAAACGCTAATCAGCATATAGAAGGATCTCTCTCACACCTTTCCAATGTTAACCTTATCCTGTTGAGCTGCCGATAACTTGTCTTGCTCCTCCTTTTGACGATTACGTGGTCCTTGATGCATGTTGATATAGTTTGCCTTGCCAGCAGGATACAACACATTTCGCATCAATCCAGCTTGGGTATCCATTAGTAGCTTGCACAATGAGATATCGCTTTTTGTATCACTTACGACGGACAGCAACAACATCACCTATTCCATATAGCTCCTATTAGAAACATGCTCACTCATGCTAGGATAGATATAACACACATACCAGCAACACCTACTCCCGGTACATACTCATGCAGTTCTACTTGAATGGAAGGCTTCTTGTGTGCAGCTCGCTGTCAAGGGTTGGCGATTAGCTATGATAAACCATACATTGTGTCATTAGCTCTACCTTAGCGATGGTGATGGGCTGACGGCGAGCAACTAGTTGACATCCTCGAGTCCAAAGGAACATTGCGCAATGAAGTAGGTTGGCAGGGGTTGAAGAGCAATGGAATTAAAAGGTAAGAGTGGCTTCGCAGAAGCACCTCCGCCGATGAAGGAATCACATGACCACATACACAATCTTATGAATGGGCTTTTGGTACTTTATTACATCACCAGCGACACTGCCTAAGAGAGAGAGGATGTAACACTCATCAACGTCAATGTATGCTATGCTGTTCTATCCGTCTAAATTATTATGACTTGTCGGCTGCAAGTGGACAGCAAGCATTTTCATTACAAGAATCCCCTTCGCACCGCAATAAGCAGGCTGATTCACTTGCTTTAAAGGACTATAATAAAGACATAGCATATTAAACATGTGCATTACTAGTACGCTCCTTCCCATAGACACCTTACCAATGTATCGGTTTCTTCGGTATACGTTTCCCGAGAAGAAATCATTGATGTTGAGGAGCTCAAAGATTTGCCATTGAGAAATTCAGGTTGAATAGTAGCTGAATGAATTCCACGCCTATGCAGTAATTTTCGCATATCGGATGCTATAGCCATGTAATCGGATGGCGACTTGAGTAAAACATGAAGCGAAGCAATGTGCTTTGTATCTGATAGCTGCCATATGTGTAATTCATGGACCGATAAAACCTCTTTCAGCTTTAAGATAGTCAATATCCACTATTCATTGCTCTTGAATCATCAAAAGAGACCATGTACTTGCCTGAGAAATGTCATTTCTAACATCATCAATGGCTATGCTGCTAGCTTGGAGTAGAATGTTGCTTGTTTCTCGAACTAAAAACACATCATTCATGAATGGACGTCCTTAGTACAAGAACACCTTTCCCCCCTCCTTGTGTTACCCAAAGGGATGGCAGCTATGAAAAGCAGAATCGCAATTACCAGACTATATATATGTATGTGCATCCATGCAGCATGTACGTTGAATAAGCCCCCGATCAAGTACCATATTTAGCATAATTTACCTCACAAGAGCATCCATGTAGAAACGCCAACTGAAGTCTGTCAGCCACACAAACAGTGCCGTTGCAATAACTCCAAGGTTGCCTAGTGCATCACCCATAACATGCAGAAATATCTATGCGTGGTGTGTCAACAAACAAATAAAAACCCAACTAAGAATAGCCGCATTTTTTTACCCCTTTCATATTCAAGTGACCTTGTTTCGGATGCTGTTCGCCTTTTTCACTGTATATTTCATTTTCATCATGATGATGGTGATGATGATGCCCGTGTCCATGCCCGTGACCATGCCCGTGCTCTACAGTGGTTGAATGTTTATTTCTGGGTCCTGTTGCCAATGCCGGTTCATCCATACCTCTGAAAAGGAGTAATCCTATAATATTTCCACCAAGGCCGGCACATGCCGTAATAAGGACCAGTTTAGGATTGGTAATAGGTTCTGGCGAAACGAAACGTTGAATGCCTTCAATGACGATCATGACACAAAGGGCTATTAAGAACGCTGCATTAAATAACGCGCCAAGTATTTCTGCACGTTGCCATCCATATGAGTATTTGGGATCAACCTCCGTTTTTGACACCGCCTTTATAGTATAGCAAAAGGTGTCAGAAGAAAGGTAGGGTGTAGTAGATGATGCAGCTTACCCGCATAGCCCATAAAGCGACAGCCAAACTAAGCATATCACTCAGCATATGGAATGAATCAGCGACCTATTGTTGTTAACAAGCTATTGGTAAGGGCAACTACTTTTTCGTGACTAGTGGGATCATCATCACATACTAGGGCAAGGGAACTGGCATAATAGCCGACGGCAATTTCTGCCACAAAAAAGGTAGCATTGATGCTTAGCATGAGCGAGATTCGAGCTTGTCGTCCTAAACGTTTCATGGTAATAAAAAGACAAGCCAAACCAGGGCAAGCGGTACGAAAAGGGTGGAGGAAAAGGGGAAAGATATGAGAAAGAAAAAGGGAGGAACGAACGATGCTCGACAACATGCATAACACCAAAACGATGTTGTTGTTGTTGTGTTGTTGAAAAGTAAACTATCCCCCTTCTCCTGAACCACAGTCCCAGGAACGTCGGGTCGCTTTCGACTTTCCGAGACCTTGAATGAATACATTGAATACATGTACATTTCTTATAACTATGTAGTTGCTGTAGCATGATAGGAAGGGAAGGAACCCCGGTTACATTTGCATATTATAACGCCTAAAAAGGTAATCGAATATGTCTTGAGACTACCATTCAAGTTGGGCCGAAGATTGAAATATAAGCGAAGGCGAAGAAACGGCATTTAATACATGAATTCTTAATAAATAAAAAAGAAAGCGATAGACACGAGCAATGTAAGGTGGGTGCCCGACTTTATTTTTTCGGGAAATAAAGTACAAAAACTGATGTATCGTCGAGGGCATAGTTACAAGAAAAACCGAGGGGAAAGGAAATACAGCAGTAGACATGGAAAAAGATTCTTGCAGTTGTGTTTGGAGGGGTGTTTGGGGTAATAATAGAATTCGGGATGGAAGATAGAATAGATATCATAGACCAGATGAGAGGCGGATAGGGTATTGAATGAAAGTGGCGGGTTAGAATGACGAGGTGGTAGTATCAAGGCTACTTTCCCAGAACATTTGCATTTGACGTAGCTGATGGGAGCTCTTTTCATCCAAGTCATCAAGACCCCACATGATTTCCTTGACTCGTTCCTCCACTTCACCTTTTTCGAGGACAACTGCATCATCATCATCCTTCTCTTCCAAGAACTTGTTTATCCGTCGGATGTCTTTACGCACCTCATGTACGGTCTTGGCAATCGATCTCAATCGCAAGCTAAGTTCTTGTACTTGTCTCTTGCTGACGTACATGATTTCCTTGAGTTCTTCGAGAGACTCGGCCATTGAAGTCGTTTCAATATTCAGCTTGCGAATGGCTGGAAGTGGATTTTCATACAAGTAGGTTTGATCATGCAAGGTTGCTTTCACAGAAGAAAATAAGCCTTCCAATTCGCGTATGGTATCAGCGTTCATCCAAATGAGATCCTTTCTTATAGAGCTGTCGACATTACGCAAGTAGCTGGTTTGTCGTTCACGATCCCTCGAGCGATTTTCCACGAGATTGGCCACGGATGTAATAACCAGTTCCAAAGGTGGAGCAAAAGAATTGTTGCTATGGTGACTCTTTTGTCGCATATCATCAGCTTGCAACATGTTGAGCAAGCGCTTGTGTAAAGTCTTCGTTTCCCAAACGGCGGTGTTGAGCTCTTCCAATTGTCGTCTTAGCAGTTCGAAGGGATCATCATCTTCAGCATCCAAGGAAGACCAAGTAGAAGAAAAAGAGGAGCGACGACTACGACCATATGCACTTGTGGAAGTACTCATAGCAGAAGACCATTGTTGAAGAGGAGACGCGATAGGACTCGTTTGTTCTGCAAAGGCTGGATCCATACCTCGGGGGAGTCGGGTGACAGGATCGTCGTCCACTCCGACCAACTTTTGCAGGTCGACCATGGAAGGTTGGATAGGCTTGCAATAGGAAGGAACGTCGCAAAGTGAACTCGACAAGCTTCTATTCATGGCCATCGATGCTAGCTTGCTGTTGCTTTGACTATGGCCGGTAGATGGTGGAGGAGAAAGAGGTGGTCCATTGGTAGCAGAATGTAATTCAGCAGCAAGAGATGAACCCAAAGGTGCTTCCATAAAATAACTCTTATCGAGCAGTTCATCTTCTAACGTTTGTTCAGCAGCGAAGGCATCATGTTCGAACAGGGAATCTGCAATGTGTGTTTCAGATGCCATGGGTCGGAGGAAAGCGAGGCGCTGGGTATAGACAAAGAGAGCGAAAGTAAAGAAAGAAGGAGACGAAAACAGGTGTTGGTGTTTGAAAATCTTAGTGACACTCTCTCTCTTAGCGTAAAAAGTCACATGATAATAGCAGAGTGGCTGCTGGTTCATCTCAAGATGCAAGAAGGGTATCGGCATCGTTAAATAGGGAGGGTGTTTGGCCTTCATGAAAATGACATTGCTTCATCATCATCATCAGTAGTGCTTAAGAAACATTGGATAGTCGATGCTAGGTACGCTCCAATCTACCCAATAAATGGTCTCTTTCTCTTATCCTTCAGCGTAATACACATACATTTATGCAAGCTCTACAACACGTGGTAGCAGCGGTAAATCGCTCCTTTGAATGTTTCATCTACCCATTATTACTAAGCATGTCATGGCTGCAAGGTGTGTATCTCCCCAATAGACTAAGCGATTTGACATTACAAAAACATTGGCGATAGGATAACATCCAGCACAACACTATAAACCGTTCTTTTCCAACAAAGGCACCATTGTTCTTCACCAAAGTCAAAGTGGATAAAAATAAGGATTCATCTATTTTTGATGAACGACGGGTAACGTACATTGGATGGATTGATAGCAATTATGATATTCTACCACTAATTGCCACCACGGAGAGCCAAGACCAAATGCAACACGGAGCCACCAACGATAGAGTATTCGTTTGCAGTCATTTCATCAGCCCTAGAATGAAAATGCATCAGCTGATCTATCCCAAAGACCATACAAGAGTATTACGTACATCTGTTTTCCGCTAAAGATCAAGCGTTGCTGCTGTGGAGGGATGCCTTCCTTTTCCTCGACACGCTCCTTGATGCGTGAAATCTTGTCGGTGGGCTCAATGTCGATATCAATCTAATAGCCAGCCAATGTAAGACCCAGTCCTATCATTCCATGAAGAAATAAACTTGCCTCCTTGCCGGTAAGAGTCTATTTCAGAGTGTCAGTATTGGAGATGTCTACAATCACCCGCTCAACATTGCTACTTTACCTTGACCTTGATTAGCATTTCGGAAGAGACGTGTATGGAGCCAATTTGCAGTGCACAGCGCGAGGAGGTATGACGCTAGTAGTCCGACTCATCGCCGCAGTTTAAAGTTTACTGACATCGAACAAGCGTGTTACCACACTCGGATGGCTGCTTCCATTGACTATCTACAAGCATCATTCCATTCCATTCCACAGCTGTTGTTTACCATCACCAAGCAATCATGGGACGTTGTCAAGCGAATACAGCATATATTAGCTAGGCATTTGGATGAATAGAAAGCTGTTTGCGGTGAACCCCTTGAAGCACATGTATAATGGAGATGTTGTTTGGGTCGTTATTGATAGCTTGCACGCATGGATGAGAATCATTACGTTTATAATTGGGATATAGAAGGGGAGGATTATCGCTGATGAGATGATACTATTAAGTATGGATCAAGGGCTGGCAAATCGTTTTATAGGAGAAGAATGGTTTATTCATCAATCAGGTACGGTCGCCAAACAAAACATGGTCTTGCTTGCTATTAGCAATGATTTTCCGTTTTGGCTCCATATTAATTTGCGAACGTCAAAATTGGCTGCATGGAAAGAATGGTATAAGCGATTGCTGATAAAAACGAGGGTTGGGTTCTTTTGTACTTACATGCTTTAATCGAGAGATTTTTCGAATGAGGAGGCTGTCTCTTGATCAACAGGACATGATTACCGCCACAGCTTGTAGCCAACGTATCCGGGTCTTGAGGATTCCAGGTGATTTGCCGAATAACTTGTTGATGTATCACAACCAAGCGGCAGGACATATGAAGAACATCCCATAACCATAGCGCTGTTGGCATGCTATCTATACAAACCATTTTTGCGTCACTCGTGCGTCGTATATACATCCTAGCTCAAGCAACTTACCGTCAAATGTACACAAGTAATGGCCATCAGAACTGAACTGGCAAACACTCACACCTACTTTGGGGTTGGCTGTATTGTAATCTGGACGCACTACGGGTATATCAAGCGGTCGCCGTGATAGTGGGTAAACTACCGTCAAAGCATGATTAATACCTTGTACATCTTGGGGCTTTTCATGACATCTTACAGCTTGGATTATTATCTGTACGCCTTGATGAAGAATCAGCTTGGTATACGAAGGCCTGATAACCTGATTAGTATGGCGTATTATCCATCGCCTCCACTAGACTCACCTCAGTATCCGCTTGAAGCAATGACGTTTCATGAGAGAGTGTTCCAACAATTTTCCAATCGGAGGTGCGTAGCAGGCGTATCTAGATACTTCATGTCAATGTGTATAGCATCCCAAGATTGCAGCATCATACCTTTCGATCGTAACCACCGATAGCCAATATGCGTGAATCAGGACTACATGTAATGCTTTTTATCCCTAATCCATCTTCGCAAGCTTGATATGAAGCCTCGTAACCTCCATCAGGCCGATAGACGAGAAGATTATACTAGGATAGAATCATCAATGCTGTGATCTCTCGCAAACAAGTCAATATGGCTTACGTATAATGAGTGATCCCACACCACCAAATATTTTCCATCCGGGGTCCAGCATAGACCAGCAAGATCATGAGTATTTGTCGCAAAATGATGAAGTAAAGTAGCACCAGAAGATGTGTATATGCCAATGTAATCCTTTCCTTGACCAAGTTCAGCGATGGCAATGTATCTACCATCAGGACTAGACTCGCACCCCTTGTCATGGAATTTTGGATGTTTGATGTAACGGACTTGTTGATCCAGCAACAGCCACACTGATAAACGCATCTTTTCTCGAATGGATTAGCCTCTTCATCCATGGATACGAATCAATCCAACAATGCTCTTACATTTTGATCTGAGCTACAAAGGATGCTAGACGAGTCAGGGCTCCACCAAACGCGACGTATTCCAGGCTCCATGATTTGACCACGCCAATGCGTATCATCCAGCGACCACGCTTCAACAATAGCTTTATCAAAGTTGGCGGTGCAAATACATGTTGAATTCGGTGACCAAGCAAGGTATTGGGCGGGATACGTGCACTGAAACACATGAAGGACTGCTGGTTCAATGCCATTGGTGCGAATCACAAGACGGTCGTTCGTGGCAACTGCAATGTAGGTTCCATTGGGAGAGAAGGCGCAATGGTGCGATGTATACAAGTGGCTCGTGTTCATGTAAAAAGAATGCTGCCGAGTGTCAACGGCTCGTGCCACAGTGGCTGTTATCTTTGTTGGCGGGATGAAAAGAAGGACCAAGTATCTACTTTGCTGTCAGAAATAGATTTTGATGTACGAGCCCATCACCATGATACCACCCTATTGCCTAGCACCAGGAAGTATGCATGACATGTTACGTAAAGGAAACTCGAGGATTTGGAAAACGCTTCACCATTGTATCACGTGCTGTATATACTCTTCTTTCGTACAATGACCCTCTTTCATTATGACATACAATAAAAGGCACTTGCATTATCCGTAAACGAAGCAATCAAATTTATTATGCGAATGTCCTTGTCACTCTAGTAGATTAAATGTCTTTTCCCCAATCATCCATCTCTTCGATCACAGTAACCGTTGTTAATGCTGTGTTGGACTTGAATTCTGTTACGTTCGATTCCTTTTGCTTTTCTTCCGAGGCATCTGGTGTATCGTCGTCTTTTCCAAAGAGTGTTATTTCCTCCTCATCCTCACTGGGATGTTCTCCTAAGTAGGATGATGTGTCACTGAATCGGTCTTTACTAAGTGCAATGTTAACAAACCTTTGATCATGGCCTGAAGAGCCGCCATTTTCTCCTCGACCTCCCTCCTTCGTTCAGCTCGTAAAATTGCTCTATCTTTGATTTTTTCTTGTCGTAACCTTTCATCATATTTCTCCTTTGCTTTTCTTTTTCGCTCTTGCTTCCGTTTCCGAAATCCCGTCAAAAAGTCTCTAAGATCCACAATCAGCATTGGACCCCATGCCGGATAACAGACAACATACTTTCGCGATGCAGGATCGAACTCTATCGATTCGACAACCTTTTCCTTTTTTCTCCTCTTTTTAGCATAGGCTTTCGCACCGGCTGTGAGAATCTCGGTATTGGATATCTTGGGAGGCATTATATAAAAAAAGCTATACTATTCAGCCCGCATGACAAAAGGAGGGGGATATCAGCGAACACTCAGAAACAAGTCACTCTTCTTCAACGCTACATGAAACCTACCTTAGCTCGTCTTTTACAATCAACCCATCATGTCTTTGTTTGAAAAAAAAAGATCATTGTATTACAAAGTACCATTCTCTTGCTGTGGATGTGATGGAGTTTTGAAGTGCATGTGGCTCGTGTTTGATGGTCTCTATGCTCTCTTAGCCATACCACCATGTTTGATTGTGATAGTACGAGTGATATTCTTGTCAATTCCCATCTTTGTGATTGGTATGTATATGGAAAGCAGAGCTTTTTATTTGTTAAGGATGTCGAGCACACTAGAAAAAGGATGGTGCTTGGGATTGAAATACCATTATTATGCAAGTAACCAACATGATGGCATGTCCTTGAATGCATACGCTAATCTACTTCCCAAATACAATTGTCACGATCATTTACCAAGAGAAGCTTTATTGATTACTAGTATACCAGAGACATGTCATTTTTCAGGTTGCATGAACAACATTGTGGTACAGTAGACGTCGTGTTTGAGATTATCACGTGATCAATTGCAAGTGATGTTTTCCCGACTGACAAATGGTTGGGTACCAGGTTGCTCTTTTTCTGCCCAAAAGGTCTCAATCAGCATGGTGTTGTACTTCGAAAGCAAAGGTAAACTAGCAGCCAATCTAAACCATTTGGAAGCATTTCTCATGCCATGTTGCTTTCTAGTGGTGGATCCTCCTGTTACAATTTATATGGGCAAGGACAAGTTTGAAAGTAGGCTATTCAAAAGGCTCTATCTTTTTTCTGGTGTTAACGGTATATCTAGATGAGGACCTTATCAAGTATGGGTTTCCTGAAGATGTCTGGTAAGCCCCTTTTTTTGGGAAGGCGTATCCATGGAAACGTCAAACCAACGATTTCTTCTCTGTCTCTGTCTCTCTCTCTGAATAGGGTAAGGCTCAAGCATAGGGTTGTATCATAATAAGGTACCGAGTTTTTTTACACTCGTTTATAGTTTCACGTGGACAAATTATCTAGTGCGCACGTTTATGTTCGATTGGAGCCGGGTCAAACTTGGGATGACATTCCAGCCGCTGTTGTTGAAGACTGTGCACAGCTAGTAAAGGCCAACAGTATCGAAGGCAACAAGAGGAACAACATCACCGTGATATATACTCCATGGGACAATTTGAAAAAGACACCCGGCATGGAAACTGGTCAGGTCACCTTTTACAACCATAAGAAGGTGCGACGCGTGCATGTAGAGAAGCGAATCAACGAGATTGTCAACCGGTTAAATAAGACCAAGCAAGTGCGTGAAGTGGATTTGATGCATGAAAAGATCCAGCGAGAAAAGATTGATCGTAAAAAAGCGCGTCAAGATGAATTAGTAATGGTTTGTAGATTGGAGAAAGATAAGTATTAGGCAATTTATTCATATGGATCATGTAGAAAGAAGAAGCACGAAAGTTGGCTGAAGAAAAGAGAAAGGCTGAAAAGGAGATTCAAGACATGTTTGATGAAAACAAAATGCATAGCAATTGGCGAGAACATGAAGTGGAAGATATCAATGCAGCTGAGGAAGATTTCATGTAATACAATAAAAAGGAGGTTTTACCATTGCAATGCTTTATTTTCTTTGACAGGACAAGATTCAGATGGTACAGGGCAAATGTTGAGAGTAGAAATCCCACCTCCTGAACGACCCCCTTTCTCTAATGCAAATTCCCAATAATGTAAAGTGCACATCAGCACAGGCCCAATCTCTGGAGGATACTCGTCTTCAGCTATCTCGCCCAAGTAGCTTAAATCTGCTCCTGCATGTGGACAATATCGATCAGCTGTGTATTTACGCCCATCACTCAAAGTCAATAATATCCGTTCGTTGTCAGATGGATCCACTTCAATTGTTGGTTCGTTTTTGGCATCATCAACATCATCACTCTTTTCATCAGTGGACACCGTGGCTGAGACCGGCTCTTGTTTTGCTGGCTGTGGTGGCTGTTCCTGCTTTGTTTCTCTTGATAAAGGTTGAGTGCTGGTTGGCTTCTCTTGCTCTATAGGTTGCTGATTGACGCTCGATTCATTGCCATTCTCTGGTTCATTGACTCGCTTGTATCGTATAGTGGGAACGAACATTTGTCATAAGAAAGCAACATCTCCGCCGATCATTTCAAGATCTACTGATATAAGATTGGACTGTAATCAGGTGACTTTGATATAGATGGTGTGTGTGTGTGTGTGTGTGTGTGTGAGCGAGAGAGAGGAGGGATTGCGACTTTATTTGTAGCGTTTTTACACAATGACATAAAGTGGGTATTGGATCAAGGCTTTGTTGTTGAAGAAGAGATGCTTTCAGATGTTAATGATGATGCTGGGGGAAGTAAGCTATCTGCCGTTGTACGCCTCCTTTTGGTAGGGCTTGCTACTGAATCGGCACTCTGACCATCATCAGAACGTACGTCGTTTGTATCGGATTCTTCATCACTCAAAAGTTGTTTGACTTGTTCACGTCCTCGTACTACTGCTCCAGCTGAATGTTGACCTGCATTTGATAAAAGTTCTCCCTGGAGACCCAAATTTTCCTTGCCGATCAATGACTGATGCACATGCTCAATCGATTTGAAATATTTGACCGTCTGCCATTCTTTAGAGTTAAATCCCCCCTCCAGATCTTCAGCCCAATCGATAAATTCATATCACTCACGTACCTTAACATGTAATTCCAATGTTGCATCTTCATCACAGACGATAAGTCCTTTTGGGTGCATTTGAATAGCTGATACAGTCCACATATGGTTGACGCCTTCTTCAACACATTTTGCTAGAGCAATACTACACAACAACATGACGAGTAAGAAAAAGGGGTACACTTTGGAAAAGAAAACTTCAATCTCTTACCTCTTATGGGCACCTGTAATGATAATACATACTTCACGGGCATCCATGATAGTCCTAATGGGTCATCATGTGAGTGGTCTATTGTTTCATAGGGGAACGAATAGCCGATACATACGCTACACCCACAGTCAATGCCAATTTCGGAACTTTAGTAATGTCACCATCGAAAAACCTTGCATTGGCGATGATTGTTTCATAAGCTAAGGTCTTGACACGGGTGCGAGAAGTAAGAGATGATCCAGGTTCGTTGAATGCAATATGACCATCGGGTCCTATACCACCAAGAAACAATTCGATACCACCATGAGCTAGGATAGAAGCCTCATAACGTCGGCATTCCTCATCCAAATCTGCTGCATTGCCATCGAGCACGTGGATATTTTCTGGTAGAATGTCGATATGTTGGAATAGATGGGTCCACATGAAGGAATAATAGGATTCAGGATGGTCGCTGTTATCCATTTATGCAAAATAAATGTGTGTGTGCGTGTGTGTGAGCATTTCTCTATCACTATGGGAACCCAAGTCGGAGGGAACTAATAACCCATTGACGCATGATCCTTACCGCGGAATACCCACGTATTCATCCATATTGAAGGTAACCACATTTTTGAATGACAATTCCCCAGTCTTGCAAAAGTCGGCTAAGCGTCGATAGCATCCAATCGGTGAAGACCCTGTTGGAAGGCCGAGTACAAAAGGTCTTTCCTTGGTAGGTTGAAACTGCTTGATTCGTTCCTTGATGTAGTGTGCTAACGAATACCACTCCATGAGTGCCTGTCATTTCATAATGGACGTCTCTTCCGTACCTATCCAAGAAGATACTTCTTCGTAATCTTGTCGAACAACAAGCCTCATTAAGTATAAGCAACTGTGTATATAGGAGAAAAGTAGGTGGAAGAAACGCTTGTTCCGCGGAATTGGTGTGCTCGCGTTACTAACTGTATTTGCTCCGTTTGAAAAACCACTACCACAGGCTATAGTGAACCCTATAACGTTTATTGTTTATCGATGTTTGATCAATCATGATTCCATAAAGATATCATAGAGCTACCCGAAAAGAGAGCCACCACCATTATCACCCATCATCATCATCATCGCTATCACTTTGGACTTTTTAAAATGCTCTACAAATGGCGGTTGCTATGGCAAGGCACCTTCATGTTTATTTTTCTTTGCTCTGTTCAAGGCTCTTAATCCTGTTTTCCAGTTGTGTGATCTGATCTTCAGCCTCCTCACGATATTCTTGGTATTCTAAATGTTGCCAAAGTAGTTGCCAAGCTAATGCTGTGGCCGATGCCACTACGGTGCACTTGACGATGGGGGTGCCGTATCGATAATAAGCGGATCCTCCTCCATTCACCGAGGAAGCGGAATAGCATCGCTTTTGTACACCTTGTCGTATAACCGATCTGAACAACATTGACTAGCTGTATGGAATAGGTGAATCTCTTTGTTGACTGTGAGCTTCCAGGAGCAAGTTGTAGTAGTAGTAGTAGTAGTACCTAGCCTTGCAACAAGAAAGAAAAGACTTGCGGGAGTTTGAATTCTTTTACGCGTTCATGGTTATCAACCCCAGCATTGATGGTGATGAGGCAATTCTCCTTTACAATAGGATGGCATTGAATGGAGCACAAGTTGGAATATATAAATGAGATAGGATATCAAGTCCTCAAGTGTAATAGTAAACATGATGCACTTTATCAAGCATTGTTATCAATGGAGTCTATAATCTACTACTATGCGCACCATCTCAGTGAGTGGTAAATAGCCGCACCCGAGAAATCCCAAGTTGTTGTCAGCTGGTGAAATAGGAAGGAAGCGGGTTCAACAGCTACACCAACTCATCGACGGCATGAAGATTCAGTGCCTTGATTTCCCTAATGGCTCCTCAAAGACCTTCCTCCTTCGAACACACCAGAACACCATTCTCTTCAATTGTCCATTGGAAAGTCGGCTACTTGAAGAATTACGGGGATCCTCGCGTCCACCTTCGCTCTCGCAATCCTCCTCCTCGCGACAAGCACCTGTGCTAGGATCGATCCTGTCGACATTCACCAGTGCTCATAGTAAACGATTGCTTGATATGGAATACACGGCAGCACAATCCCAAGCTGAAAGTATCAGCGTGTTCAGAACAGCCAACCTGGATCTTGTGGATATCAGCAACATCGATGTCGTTATTATTGCCAACAGCGACATGATGCTTGGTCTACCGTTCTTGACTGAATATCTTGGTTACAAGGGAAGGATTTATGCAACAGCACCGAGTATAGAGTTTGCAAGGTCTGTGTTTGTGATTGTGTATATGCCATCGTTGATATCAAAGTATTCATTTTATGCGTCGTGTAGACAGCGGATGGAGGAATTGATCGCTTATCATGGAACATCGGGCACGTATACTCAGCCAGGCTCGTCAATTGGAGGCATGCCTACTGGCCTTGTTGCAGAAGGATGGCGCTTCTTGTACACAATGAATAATGTCCGCGCATGTCTTGACAAGGTGCAATCGGTTGGGTATTTGCAAGAGATTGTATGTAGGCTCATTTGCTTTTCTTTTGGCTCTGTATCTTAATGCTCATTCACAATTAGTCACTTTTCTCAGCTCTCAAATTCACAGCACACAGTTCGGGCTATGCATTGGGTGCAGCAAATTGGGTCCTTGAAGCTAGTGAACGCAAAATCGCCTTATTATCAACTTCAAGCACTGTTCCAGATCGACATCCACAGCCTTTTGATCCTTCAGCTTTCAACAATGCAAACGTGATTCTTGTCAGCGACACCCGGAGTGAGATACCAGGCGATAGGGTGGACTTACTACATATACGTGAAAGAATTAAGGCGAGAGCAGGTAAAGTAGTAGGAAATTTCGTTGGTTCGTTCATCCATTAATGACTTTTATATAGGGTCGGCGCTTCATACAAGGCAAAATCTCTTATTTCCTATATCAACAACGCGTGCTTTGTTTGACATTTTGGAGGATTTACGGATATACTTTTCAGCAATGGGCTTAGAAGCTAGCACGGATGCTGGTTTTCCTCATATCTATGTATTAAGTCCTGTATCGAAGATGAGCCTTGAATATGCCAACATTTGTGGTGAATGGTAAGTTGTACATTTATATGACGCGGAATGATTTCTTATACACATTCTTGCAGGATGACACCTGATCATCATGTTAATCTGTATGAAGCGGTGGCTCCTTTGGGATACGCAAAGTTGGTCAAGTCAGGGGTGCTGAAGGCTATCAAATCAGTTGCATCCACGCCAAATGTAAAATACGACCTTGAAGAACCATGTATCATGTTTGCTGGTGACTACACATGCCTTGCACGAGGGCCTGTTGCTTCGCTTTTGAGAAACGGTTCAAAGAATAGCAATACCCTGTGTGTGATTACTGGTAAGTGCATACTACTGCTAATGAGCGTAATTGGAATACCAACATCAGATGATAGAAAAAGATACCCCCGCGCTATCAGATATTGCCATGCCTATGGAAACAATCATTTATGATCCACGAATGAGTCTATTGGATATGGCTTCGTCTATTATAACGCATAATCAAGCAATTCCGCCACAGCACATTATCATCCCCGGCGCCCTGGAATCCATGGAAGTCAAAAAAGAACTTGAGCAGATCCTTGGTAGCCATATCCATGTGTATAGCCCTGGTGAGATCCTCAACATCGAACTTGATCGTCCTTGGGAAAAGCTGATGATCACTGAAGAGGTAAGTCACTCATCAGGAACAGAGTGTACATACGGCGATCTTGATACGAAATTGTATTATAGCTCTCATCCGACATATGCCTTGAACCATTCCCGCTTAATAACAGCATTGCATGCGCCGGTGTTATGGGAGAGGTAGTACTCTTCAATAATCGTCTCGAATTGCGTCCAGTGACATCTTATTTTGATCAAAACTTTGGTCGAGAATGAAGAATAAAAAAAATGCGATGGTTTGATAAGATTGGATACAAAGTTCCATCCCCTCAACCCCCCCCCCACACACACTCGGCTTGCCTTTTCCACCCCGCTTGTCTTGGTGCCCTTATCTCTCTATGTCAGCTTTATTTCTTCTTCAGCTATCGTCTCTAGCACCTATCCAGGACACTCCTCAACAGGCTCTAATATCCGAGGCCGTCAAGCAATGCATTGAGTCGCAATGCGACAAGCTGATTATGCTCATCCGTTTCGAACAAGCCATTTCCAATGTCGACGCAAATTGGGGCCAGTTTCAAGCACTGCTTTGCTCACTCTATGTCACTCAACTGCAGGCTTCATATGCCATGGAAAAGCCGCTCTTTGATTTCACGGTTGTATTTGAATCATGGGCAGGATACAGCGTAGGATTGAGACCTGATTTGAAAATGGTATTCGCCACCACCACCCAAGGTACATGATACATCAATAATTGAGAGAATAATATGTATGTACTCATTCAGAGAATAGATCTCAACGAGGTGCAAAAGTTGAATACAGAAAGACAGAAGCGTGATCTTCAAGCCATGGAAGTTGTGACCTTACCAGGAGGCATTGATCAAGCCATCCAGCAAAGTACTCAAGACGCTATGGAGAAACTCGACGCATTCGACCGTGTGGCAGTAGGCGGAACTTTTGATCATTTACATGCAGGCCACAAGATCTTGCTTACAATGACAGCTTTGCTTGCCAACAAGAGCGTGGTGGTTGGTGTAACAGGTGAGCTTGGATGACTCTATGTTTGACATACATACTCACATTGGATGATTCAATTAGACGATGTCATGCTCCAATCAAAAAAGTTCCATGACCAAATCGAATCCATTGACCAACGCATCAACAACGTACGAGCTTTTCTCGATACCATTCGACATGGACTTTTATTTGATATTGTGCCCATAACGGACCCATTTGGCCCAACCATCACCGATTCTACCATCCAAGCGCTCGTGTGTTCGAAAGAAACAGAAAAAGGAGGGGATGCAGTGAATACTGAACGATCGAAACGGGACTTTCCACCCTTAGAACTACGGCTCATTGATGTCATTTCATCGGACAAGGTGTCTATAGCTGGTCAGGATATGGTCGATCTCAAGATAAGTTCAACTTGGATTAGAAAATATATATCAGAGCATGATCAGTAGTATAGATTTGTTGTATTGTACTAGTAAAGTGTCATTATGACTATCAACCAAATGCGTACTTTGATTGAGACTTTTTTATGACATGTCATTTGCTTTCATTGGCCAGTAAAAGTCGCCTATGTTGCAAGCTTTCGTCGTCCCTCATCTAAAAATGGTTACAAACTTTGATTGTCCTCATCATCATATGCATGGCCTTATATGACAGCAAACAACAACAACGATTCGCTCATTAAATTCATTGTCTTTCATTAATACGCCATAGGCATTCGCATTCAAAAATGATACATGGCTGTGACACCATGCTTCAATGATCTACTAAACGATACAAGAGAGGTTGTCGCATTCCATCCATTGAGGATCGTAACTTCCCTATAACACTAGCAAGGAAACAGAGCATGTAATAATTGTTTCTTCCTTCCAAAACAAAATTCATCATAGGAGGTCAGGAGGAAGTCATTTCGGCGATCAAATACGTGGCTATTCCAATCTTTTGAATCGGGTATCCCTTTCGAGAAAGTGGCTCGAGTCTATTTACCAACATTTCATCCTGATTGCACCTTCTTGAAATCTACCGTCATCTACGTCATTGAACCATTGGTGGTAAATTGCCCCGTTTATTCACGTTTATATAATGGCGCGCTCAAATCGAGGTATAGTATATATAAGGTCAATATCTCTTTTACATGTTTTAACCTGGGTCGCAGTAACCAACTCGCCACGCCTCGGAGGGAGCCGACAAGCATCCGATATACGATGCTTCAAAGTGCTTGGGCTGCGGACAAATACAGTTGCTGCCAGTATCCGTGATGTATTTTCACGCTGGGGACAAGTGGAAAGAGTGGAACTCAACTTGGATGAAAACGAGATGCCAGATGGAACCGCTATTGTTCTATACAAGTACGTATTTCTTATATCTTATTCATCAATCAAAATCATGTACCAATTCCTGATGACTTTTGTAGACATCGTCCTCTTACCCTCGAGTTTTTATCGAATCAAGTGGTTATTGACAGACGATCGGTGAAAATTGAGACCATCAAGGATGTGCAAAACACTGACTCGCTCTTTCGTGATGGACGAAGAAGTCACCGTACACGTGCATCTGCCAAAGCTTTATCCCTTGGTGTCATGGGTGGACCCACAACCTTTATTGAAGAGTGGAGCACTGACAATGAGGTGGCAATGGTGATCAATTATGACCGACGGCAAGTCCATATCTATTTCAACCAGCATCAAGAAAAATATCGTCTCGAGTTTTCGTTCAAAGATATGGCTACCGGCGATATGCTCATTGAACGTGACAACAATACAACTTTTTTGACGATTGAGCTCAAATTCCCTGCGAGATATTGGCGACAAAATGCGAATGCTGTACAAGAGACAACAACAAGCGTGGTCGTTGGTGGTCAATGGGAAAGGATTGTTGATATTCCACTTCACAAGGATGCAGGCAGCTCAAGGTCTTCTCCAGAACCCACAAAGCGTAAACCCGTCATGCCATTGACTGAGCCTGGAAAAGCAAGACTTGGCGTTTGGACCACATATCGTCTCATGTTTAAGCCTGGTCCACGAGCTATGCAGCAATTTGAACAAATGCTACGTGAGGCGGCTGAATATAATCTTGTGCCACGTGATACCCGTTTGAAGCGTCCCATCCTTGAAGTGGTCAATGCATCCAAATACGGCAAAATCATTACACATGTCGATAGGACAGCAATCTTGAAGAACAACTTTGACGTGCTCTACATGCTCGAATCGCTCATTCTCTCACATCAACTTTGCGAGTACAACCTGGATGAGAATTTTTACAACACTATACGAGAGCTTGATCCTTCAGTAGTCATCGGTGTCTTTGAAATTCTTGTGTTGAGCAAGAAACGTATATGGTCGCCGCTACAAGCAATCGAGGAAATATTCAATCAGAGAGGTGTTAAAGTCAGCCACCAACGACAAATCCCTCCTCATTGTGCACGCATACGAAAGATCACCGTGACTCCAACAACCATGTACCTGCATGCGCCGCAAACAGAGACCACCAATCGTGTCGTGCGTCACTTTTCAAAATACGCCGATCGTTTTGTTCGTGTGCAATTCATTGATGATTGTGATGGCCGCATCAGTGCTAGTCATACAAAGCTGGGGAATGATGCAATCTATGATCGAATATTCAAAGTGCTCAAGAATGGGATTCAGATTGGTACTCGGCGTTACGACTTTTTAGCATTCTCAAGTGCGCAATTACGTGATCATGCTTGCTGGTTTTTCACGCCTACCTCGGAGCTCGGCACAAATCAAATCCGTCAATGGATGGGCACGTTCTCCCAAGAAAAAATCGTTGCAAAGCATGCCGTTCGAATGGGTCAGGTAATTAGTATGTTTTTCTTTTCTATGTTAAAGATATCTAACGTCCCATTGTTAGTGCTTCTCCTCTACACGACCGATTACATGCCTTGAAAGAGACGAAGTTGAAACGGTGGATGATGTTATTCATAATGGCTACACGTTCTCAGATGGCGTTGGCAAGATTTCACCTGCTTTGGCGCATGAAGTAGCTCTCAAAATGGATCTCAAGACGGTGCCAAGTGCATTTCAATTCCGTTTTGGAGGAGCCAAGGGCGTTTTGACAGTATCCAATTTTCTGAAAGGCCGTAAAATTCAGCTGCGTCCGAGTCAGATAAAGTTTCAATCGGATCATTACACACTCGAGGTGATTCGGACATCGACATTGATTGCGGGTTATCTTAACCGCCAGGCCATTACGATCTTATCCACGCTTGGAGTACCTGACCAAGTCTTTATGGACAAGATGCAAAAAATCATCAATGGCATGAATCGTATGCTGAGCAATCCCACCGAAGCTATTCGCACATTAATGCGGAATATCGACGAATTTGGCACAGCTCGCACTATGGCCCGGATTATCCAAGCAGGGTTCCTCGAGAAGCGTGATCCATATATTGTCAATATGATCAACGTGTTTCGTATTAGCATGTTGAAGGATCTCAAGAAAAAGGCCAAGATCATGATTCCCAAGGGTGCCTTTTTGCTTGGCGTGATGGATGAAACAAATACCTTAAAAGAAGGCGAGGTATTTTGTCAGATATCAGAGGCCGACATGACTTCAAATGCTCCAAAACGACGTATCATTACAGGCGAAACGGTCGTGTTCCGCAACCCTTGTTTCCACCCAGGAGACATTCGCGTGCTTAAGGCTGTAGATGTTCCTCAGCTTCGGCATCTTTGTGATGTACTGGTTTTTCCCGCACAAGGATATCGAGACATCCCCAGCATGTGTTCAGGGGGAGACTTAGATGGAGATGATTACACGTAAGTACTTTGCCATCATAGAATGCAACATCATGATAACAAGTATTCCCTGTATAGGATATTTTGGGATCAGGATCTTATACCAAAGGTCAAAAATTATGACCCAATGGAATACAAAGCCGACGAACCACTCCGAGTGGATGAAGTCAAGATTTCTCACATTCAAAAGTTCTTTGTGAACTATATCAACAATGACAACCTTGGTCAAATCGCAAACGCTCACTTGGCAACGGCGGATAGGTCAGCTAAAGGGGCGTTAGATGGTGCATGCTTACGCCTTGCACAACTACATTCATTGGCTGTTGGTAAGTGATGGATGGATATGTAAACAATGGCTTTACTAACATGATGATTCAGATTTCCCCAAGAGCGGTAAACCCGCCAAATTTGAGAATGATCTACGAGTGCGCGTTTTCCCTGATTTTATGCAAAAAAAAGACAAGGATATGTATGAGTCCCAAAAGGTGCTTGGCAGGATATTCCGTGCAATCGACAAAGCTGATTACAAGGAATACAAAACTCAACTCACGGAGGTCACCGCATATGATCCTCGCTTACGAGTACCAGGAATGGAGCGATACATTGCCGAGGCACGTGAGCTGAAGAGGGATTATAATCAAGATGTCTTTGCGTTGATGAATCAATATGGTGTGCAAACCGAGGCAGAGCTCATGTCAGGCTATGTTGTCAAGTGGTTGAAAAAGGGCAACCGTAAAAGTAATCACGAGATCCAAAAGCAGACAATGACGGCTGTTGCAACCATGAAAGCCACATGGAGGAGAAGATTCGAATACGACTTTTTGGTTGGGAACGATAAGACCATTGGCAAAGATCAAATTTCGGATTTGGAAGCAAAAGCGGCTGCTTGGTATTACGTTACCTATCATCCTGAAGAGCAAGTAAGAGACACGTCTGTAGAAGGCAAATTCCTTAGCTTTCCATGGGTGGTCGATGATTATCTATGTGAGATTGCCCGCAAGAATAATAATCGTGTACCTGCTGAAGATCAAACTCGAGCTGTTGATGATGAGCTGGTGCAAAGGCTTAGTCTCGAACAAGCAAGCCGGAAGCCAGATGGCTTTTTCATGACGTTTGAGGAGGATACCGATCTTAGTGACTTTGAGGCTGAGGATGAGCAGCTTAGTGATGATGATGAAGCTATCCCAACAGACGTACTATCGCTTAAGCATATCTCACCCCAATCCCAACAACAACAGCAACAACAACAACAGCAGCAGCTACAACAAGAAGAGCACAAACAGCCTAAAAAGTCCGATGGCCACCGTACACTTAATGTCAATGCCACAGAAGAGGAGCTTGCTGAAGCATTACTATCATAATTTCGCTTTTTTTCTTTTACTCCCCCAAGTCCATATGCTCAAAGTACCTTTACCCAATACATACATTGCACAATAATGATTACACATTACACATGTTCTATTATGATCGCCATTTTAATGCTAAGCTAGAAGCTTATTAAGCTGATCGAGTAGCGTCTGATCGATTTCTGATTTATCAAATCCCTCATGAGCTGATGCATTTGCGTCGCACACTTCCAATGTCTGCATCACCATCTTTTTCAAGTCTAGTGCGTAGCTCGGATCCTGCTTACGAAACTAAAAGAAATCGTTCTATTAGACCATCTCCTAACAAAAAGTCCCGGACCTACCATCAATTTTCGGTTTTTCTCGGCTGACTCGTCAAGTTCGGCTATGTCGCTTGCTAAATCAGGTTCACCATACAAGAAGGCACTAATACGGCAAATGAGTATGACAAGGACGACTGTTTTTTGTCTCATCAACCCTTACTCTTCCTCTGAATCATTCGCTTCTGCAAGAACGTCAATCCATATGGCCATAATGTTGGGTAGCTTCGCGAGAACCGTGAGATTACGTGTCGAAAGCAAGCTGGTTAAACCAATGCAATGTAACTTTCGCGTTTGTGGGTGTCCAATGTTGTCAAATTTGTCCATCCATTTGTCAAGCACCTCGCCACAGAACGTATCACCAGCCATCCCATGTTGTTGACCAGTCATATGGAGAAAGTCGAGAAGGAATTGAGCATCGCAAATAGCAAGCCTTGCAATCACGGTCATGTATGACATGATTTTGTGGGCATAGAGCTGTAATAAAACTAGTGTTAAAAGTGAGATGCTAAATCGCTGATTTATTCTTACCTCCTCCTTTAAGAGCACGTCGATGATATTTACAAGAAATCCTGAATGCGCCAAGGTTTCACGATATGTTGCTGGTTCGTACGAGAGTAATGCGGTTTCTCCAGCGTGAGCAATATGAGATGCTACTCCTGATTTTGCACATCCAACATAAACTGCTAGATTCGAGAATAGTTGCACGCCATATTGCTAAGAATAAGCGGATACTATGAATATCATGTCCTTGATGATTTCAATCCGGTTGGATAATATGAGACATTACCTGGATCATCGTTGCACCATCCAATAAAAGATGACTCTCCAAGATTTTCAGCACTTTAGGGAGACACTCGGTATCATAATCCATCAGACTTATAGCCACGGGAATAAGCATAGAAATCTCAGGTGTGCGTGTCGGGGTTGTTTGCAGTAGCGTCCACCATAAATCCAAAGCATCCTCAAGTAGGTAGACATGCGCTTTCTAATATGTAATGGATATCACGTGAGTTTAGGAACCATGAAAGTAGAGCTTCTTATGCATACATTATTGCGATCGACACAGCTTTGAACGATTGGTAAAAACAGAGAATGTACATGAGTGGATTGTTCTTGGAGAATCTACAAGCAAATTCCGTTAGCAGACGTTTCCGATACAACAGATTTGCTCCTTACCCCAGTGATCTTTGTGAAAGTGACAACCAATGCTGATTGAAATAAAGGCTCTTCTTGTGCTCGTGACCAGTAAGGTGCGAGCAAATCCAACATCTTTGGTATGTAGGGCATCATCTATCCGAAAAAAAATTAGAAACCTTGTAGCAGAATAAATCACGTGATCACTTACATGAGCTCCCGTTCGATCCGTAATGGCATTCAAATCCGATATGAGCTTCATAATTGTGTCGGTCTCCTCAACTTGATTCAGTAGCTTCAAGAATAAATCCATGGATGACTCCAAGTATGGTAGGAAGATGCCAATTTCAAAGTCCCAGTCGTCCACTGCTAGCCGCAAGCTGTGAGCAGCGGTTAAGCGTACAACCATATCCTCTCTTGACAAGAGTTCCACGAGACCCTGGTACACAAGCACTCGGGAATCAGCGCTGATGCCTTCATTAACCCATTTTCCAAGCAACCATGCGATTCTGCGATGAAGAACTTTCATACTTGGATAGCCTTAGTTAACACGTTACTCATGACATATTACCAATCCTTACCTAGGATCCTTGTTTGATATCTCCGGTAGCAGCCGGTTGGTAAGAAATGCTTCAAAGTCAAATCGGCCATAGATGGATTGCACGCTAAGTCCAAGTGTGGCATAAACCGCATCCTTGAATAGAAATTCGCGATAATTCGATACATCTAATCATCACTGTTAGCTCAACAAGCAATTTGCAGCTCCCAATCTTTACCTGTGACACTGCCAATCAGATTTAGAATAATAGGACACAATTGATCGCGGTGATGTGTAAAAAGATCCATAAAGGTCATTTCAGCACAAGGCTAAAGAGCATCATTTCATGTTAGGAAAAGATCCAACGCTAGCATAATCAACTTACTCTAAGTTCGAATTCCCAATTTTCTGAATCCATCGCATTCACAAAGCCTTCAGGATCGTCTTCCCAATTCTCCATATCACTTGGCGTCAAGAGCATATATTGTGAAACGAGGACTTCGGCACATCGAGCGACAAATTCGGAAGTAATCAATCGAGTTTGCAGGATACCACGTGCTTCGCCTTCAAGCGCTTTCTCTTCGTCCGTCACAGAGAGTATGTCTGACGCTTTGATATATGTTAGTAAGCGGTTGTTTGTTTGATGTAATGCTCCTTACATGTGCTCTCAGTGGTAGATGCTGCCATTTTGATGGTATCTTTGATAAGTAACATTCCTTGCAAGAGTAACTGCTCGAAACCAGGATCCCGTGTGGTTGTTTCTTTGGCCATGTTAAGTCAAGAACTAGTTTCCATTTCTCTTGTAGCATTTACCTGATTGATATTGATCAATTAAACGCTTGCCTTCTTGCACAATATGCTCCCAGTAATAACCCAAAATGTCAGGCCATGCAGGACAAAGAACACACGAAACCGGATGTGCTTTTTGTAGTGCCAAGTATAGTGCTCCATGCTCTTCGATGACTGAATGTATCAATTCGTGGGTCTTTGGATTTGTTGCAGAACCAAGTTGCGGGTCTTTATGGAGTGGTGGTAAGTACAGCAGGCACGGCAGTAGTAATCGTCAACAGACTTACAGATCTTCATGTAGTTCTCTAGGCGCTCTTTGCTCATGGTAATGAACATCTAAGGAGGCTATGTTAGACACCAACTCGTAAGCGAATAGCAAAAGTAGTACCTTGGTCTCATCAAATTTATGCACATCATGAATACCGCTAACCAATAGAATCCGCAAGCATTTCACGCACATTGACACGATATTGAGCTCCAATTCCAGATTTGCCATTGCACCCTTTATGAGCTCTGAAATGGTGTTGCTTGTATAATTATCATAGGTCGCTGCCACTGTCTGAAATATTCGGGGTGCTACTTCTGCGAATTGCCTGCGGCCGGAAGACAAGAGTCGTGTGCTGAGTTCATAAAGTACTTCATAGAGCATCTCAAAGGTGCGATCATGGATCAAGCGTAGATGTGCTTCGCTGTTTGCTCCGGGATCTTCAATCACTTGAATCAATGTAGGCATCAAATCAGCCCTGTGTAGCGTCAATAAGTCAGTTACATGACCAGCCATAACCAATACAATTCCCCCCTTACCATTCCAGAGGATAATCCATCCTTGCGATACGAGCGACAATGACCGCGTTTTGAGCAGTGAGCTACTTTTACCAAATCAATATCCCATGTCATATCCAAGATTGTCATCCATTACCTTCTTGCTAGGCTCCGAGAAAAAACATAGCAGCCTCTGCCGAATGATTGCTTTTTCCTCCGCATTGATAGGACTATAAACTACTGTCAATATCGCGCTTGCACAAGACCATGAATCGAACTGCTTACTTCTTTGCCGTCTTTCTCCAAAAACGGTTGATGCCATTTTTAAGATAAATGCCAGCAAGGAATCGCACGTCGTGAGCCACAGCCGGATCGTGGAATATACTCTGTTCAATGTATGTATAAGGTTCTATAACATGTTGAATGAGGTGACAGGCCAATGTACCTGAAGAGTAGCGAAGAAATGCGGTTCATTTTCCCATTGTTTCAGTAGCTGTTCGGCCTGTCGAATCCTTGCAAGATCTTGGGATGTCGCTTCATGAAGTACGCCAAGGAGTTGACTGCGTGGGTCGGCCATTGTCAAGTAAAAGTGAAGAAGGCGATCGGCGTTGTTCACGCCTTGAATTCAAGGAAATTCACTTGATTCCCCGCCGCCGTTTGTGTGCTTACTCTTTGATTGTCATACTACATGTACTGCTATCCCATCGCTTGCATGAATCAAGTAGCTACTTGATAGAATCACCTTTATTACACAAATAAAAGATCTTGGCATACTTATCGGTATATCTCGTTTCTACTTTTTTGATATGACCTGAGACTTAAGACATGTTTAAGAAAAACTCGCCAGCTAATCGACGTATTCTTATGTAAGATGAATAACCCGGTTGGCCGGAAAGCTAACTGCGCCTGTGCATTCGAAAGCTGATTTCCGGAATTTAGGCTGCACACAGCTTGTTGTCGAATATTACACACTTGTTCGTCGATCTTAACCTTGAGCAAACGAACATGATCTCGTGTCTTTTCGAGCTGCTGGATTATCGTATCGCAACCTTCCAATATCAAATGATGTTCTTCGGCTGTAACCCATATATGCTGTGCACACATCTGATGTAGAAGGTTTTGCGTTTCTTCATGTTCATTATGCAGTATGGCTAATTCCTTTTCCGCATTGCGTAGCAAGCCCTCATTATACCGAACATGCTTTTGCCAAAACAACATGTGTATTGGATGCGAAATCTCCGTGGGATGGCTCCACATAATCAATACGGAAAAAAAAGAGATGATCCTGCACAAGAGCTTAGTTTATTAGTTTTTGCTAAGAAGAACAGCGCAAATCGTAACTATTTACATTTGACTTGTTTCCTTTAATAACAAAGAATGAGTCTTGCATGAAGGGAGGGGAGAGGACAAAGAAGGCTTTCAACTATAATACTTTTAGCCAATGCCAACCATTTAAACGGGTATAATCTCTAAAGCAAAAGATCATTGAGTCAAATAGAAATTGATGCATAAAGCTCTCCCATGATGCGGCTATTTACCCTTCATCTGGTTTGTGAATTTGATCCACTGCTACCTCGCCTTGTGTAGGCCAACCGGATAATTGCTTATCATAATGCACCACCGCATCCAAATGGAAACCAGAATCCGAACGTCGTGGTGTGTATATTTCTTCGCCATCAGGACAGAGCTCGAGTGGGATTCTTGGAATATTCAGCAGATCAATAGCATTGATATCCACCCGCGCTCGTTTCAGTGGGTCACGCTCTACTTGTTCGTATATCCGTGGTCGCTTATCCTCCTGAAAAAATGGATGTTCAAGTGTCTCGGATGCTTGCAAGCGGCGACCAGGATCATAATATAGGAGTTTGGAAAGTAAATCCACCATAGACGGCGACGCAGAAGGTATTACTGTATGCAATGGCTTCGGTGCAATCTAAGTGAAGAACGTAAGTCCAAAAGATCCCATATCACACACCATACAATAGTTACATTGGGGAAAATGAATCCGATACGCTGCGCAAGCCTTACACCTTCACGCCATTGATTCTCTGAAACTAAAGGAGGTGGTGGCCTTATTGTTGACGTAGATACGGATTTCCTCGCAAAGCCTGGGCTCGATCGCTCCGGTCGCACGTTTGCTTTTCTTACAAAAGGCCTTGTACCAGGACTCCCCAAGATGTTGCAAATACAGTGGATTTGATCGATTTGACTCTTGCCAGGGAAAAGAGGAGACAATAGCATAAGCTCTGCAAAGATGCTGCCTGCTGCCCAAAGATCCACGGGAGCCGAATAATGCTGTGATCGCAATAGTACCTCAGGTGCCCGATACCTTTGTAATATTGAATTATATAAATGATCATCCTTTATACACATGTCCAACGCAATGAATACTTACCACCGTGTACTCACATACTCGGTATATGGTTCTCGGCTATCAATTCGTCTTGCTAATCCAAAGTCGGCTAGTTTTATGATAGGATATTCATCCGAGGTCTTGGTGATCAGGATATTCTCTGGCTTGAGGTCGCGATGGAAGATGTTTTCACTGTGTATATGCGCTAAAGCTTGCATGATCTGTCGGCTGTAGAAAGAGATGGTTGGTATGACAAACTAGCCCTAATATGTATGTCAGACTTACAAGAGGCGCCGTATTTCACAGTGCTCTAATGGTATACGTATGTGCCGTCGATGCTGGATATACTGATACAAGTTGCCACCGTCAATGTACTCCATCACCAAGTGAAGTTCATCAGTGGAAGCAATGAAGCTTTGGTGAAGCTGAACAATATTCGGATGTCGGGTCAACAAGCGAAGCGTTTTGTATTCTCGTAAGCTGTAGTCGGTCACTTCTTCCACGCCATCAGTTGATCGATGTTTCACTGTCTTGACGGCAACCTAGCAACGACAACAACAACAGCAGCACATTAGAAATTCCTTTGCCTTCAGTTACTTGGGACAAAGCCGTAAAGTCACTTACAACTTGGCATGAGCGTTTATGTTTGGCACGATACACTTGTCCAAAAGCACCATCACCGATCTTGTCAAGAAACTCGTACTCCAATCGTGACGAACCAGGTGTTGGCATGTTCTTACAGAAGCAAGAGGTGGAATAGGGCGCTTATCAGTAGATAAGGATCAATCCTCTAGCCAATCAATTTCTGATGATTGCGCACCGGCGCGGGTCATTACCAAAAATCCCCAGTACAGAATAAGGTGATTGGGCATATCTGTTCTACACATCATACACGTTGCAGAGCCTTCATCATAATGCGTGAGTGTCAATCATGTCATTGGGATTATTGAATGTTTGATCTGTGTATTAAGTTGTTGAACGTGATACGATACTCGGCGCGGATTTCAGGTATAGCTAAGTGATGTTACTAAATTGATAAACTATTTACAGGTGAACTAAGCAAAGTCTGTTTTTTCTTGAATGCTTCTCCAAGGCTTGTCGGAATCTTGGTGTGTTAAGGGTCTCCCTGGCATTCTTCTCCCATCCTTCTTCATCAAGGGCCGGCGTTGTAGATTCCACGGTGCGATAAATATCCAAAAGTTTACCAAGGTCATTCAGAAAAGTGGGCATTTCTTTGAAGAGAGGTAGGCAGGGTGATTTGGCAAAGCTCTGCTAACAAATAGACACCTTATCATACAAGGCTTCAACATAAAATGTGATTTTGCAACCTAAGTGATGTCTTAAGTAAGTCTTTCTGCATTACCTTGATGATGCTTAAGTATTGTTATGACTTACCAATCGCTTGAAACAATATCACCTTATTAAGCTTATGCTGATCAATTGCATCCTTGCCGAACACACCTATCCGTACAAAGTCCACACCCATGCTACGACTATCAGCACCATTAGGCTTCACTTCTCCAAATATCCTGCTTTTTGTAAACTGCATCTTTTCAATGTCACTCAAAATAGCATCTGGTCGTTCAACTCGACTGGTCCTGCACTTCCTTTCCTCTGCATTAATTTCTGGTCTGTTTCCTACATTAGCTTTCCAATAAAACGTAGAAGATGTCTTTCCTTACCATTACAATCTACTAGAGAATGCATGCATATACTTTTGTCACCTACAAAGGAGTCTCGATTTTCCCATCAGTTTAGACCCATCAGTTTAGGCATACTTTTAATACATGAGTGGTAGTTATACCTACCCTAAATAAAGGATTCATCAAGGAACACAGTGTAATGCAATGATGTGAGCTATAGATGGCAACCAAAAAGATGAATGCATGAGTACCCTCATCTTGGGGATCGCATTAAGACCATCCTTGAGACTTACTAAAGGCCACTGATGAGGATGTGAATGCAAGTAGAAAGAAAGGACGTATGATAGTGTTGTTGCAAACAGCCTTGTTTATATATGAGTGGGCGTGGAAATTGTTGTCATGGTTGATCAAACTGGTAAAGTGATCAAGCATCTTGGAGTACGGAGTCTAAGTGAGTCTAAGTGAAGGTTTTCTTGAATCCATTTTAGTTACTGTGAATTTCGAGCGACTCTAATGAGTTACGCATCTGCCTACTTCAATGATCCTTTATGCTAAAGGACACTTTTTTCCCATTACAAGGGTAGTACTTGAACTGTCTGAGTTCTATGCTTATCATTGCTATACTTATTGGATATGCTGTATACAATAGAACCCTTTGCAGTTATTTGAATAGCTCGTTGGCGTTAGACATACGCTAGAACTTAGATATAAATTATCATTGCGTTTGAAGAGCCAGCACCAATGATCAGTGGATGATTGTCATTGACTGTTAGTGGTCCTCCACTTTGCATGGATGAGAGCAGATGACCCAATAACACATTTCCCTAATGGTGGTATTTTAAGAAAGTGTAGCTTTTATTCTCCCGCCAACTATTAATTCGTTTAGGATATACGTTGTCATGCAGTGTAAGAGGAGTCGGACTGACGGGGAAGATGAATAGGTTACACATGTTGTTGACAGGTTGCACAAACGGATGGTGATGATAATCTTGGGCAATGTTAGTTCTTCATACACAAGCTATCGATTGATGAGAAAGCTATCCATGATATACACGCATACCATGTTTGAGTATTTACACGTTTACATTTGATGCAGGATTACACATTGGATGTTCCAAGTTCAGGAGTTTGTTGGCTGCATAATACCAAGGCTGGTGTCACTTTTGCCAGAGATACATAACGAGGGACTAGTAGTTGATCCATACTGATCGAGGTATACATGTATGCATATTCATAAGAGGAGCTGCGGGGGGTGGGTGGCTGTATCAAGGACGGCGAGAGGCACCAAAAAGAGTCCATCCCACCTTTCTCCACTCCCATTTTACACATTCAAGGTGAGACACACCCCCATTGACGACCTACAGCGCATTTACTCCTGTCATGCTCTTTAATGCAAGACCTAGATGGGTGAACCGGTGGTCAATGGCGACTCTTTCAACTACAACAAGCACGCGCGCAATCTACCCATGTTTCAAACTTCCATTCCCGTACAACAGGTACGGCCAATCGCTGCAGCGCTTTTACTGCTCAAGTTTGACATTGTGGCGCTGAAGCTCGTGTGTAGATTGCTGTTCTCTCGTTTACAAGATCTAATGGAGGCGTCGCGTGTAGTCATTCCCAAGTTGTCCACAACAACACTTCTTTACACTGCCTCTTTTGGGTATGTTGGCAAGAAAACGCGTTTAGATTGGTTTTCCTTGGTATCTCACATTGTGTTCATGGTAGATCGACTTGTTGGATGATGGTACCTGTGGACAGTAACAAGAGATTGATCTCAAAGCAAGAACGCTGTACGTTGGTTCAATGGTATGTATGGTGTTGGATCTACAATGCAGGACCACTTAATTAATGAGCCTTACAACGAAACAGCAGCAGCACATACTGGATCGGATGGATACAAGGTTATTTGCAAGCAACAATGGAATGGTATTGGGAACACCTCAAGGTAAAGTGATCATTTTTGGATTTGTCACCTTCAAGTGCACTGATGAAAGAAATAGGCTCTCGTTCGGCGATTACTATTATCACAGCAGCACGTCAAGGGATGGAGTGTACTGTCTTAAGGGGGAAGGCCATGTTGTGGTACGCGGATATTACGTTGGGCTCACGGGGCGACTTCGGTTTAAAAATGCACCCTCTGACCTTTCGTGGAGAACAAAGTATATGCTTCCCATCATTGCACGGCTATACTTTACTCGACTTGGAAGGCGATGGGTGTCTTTCTTGGCAACATGGCTGGACCCACGGCTAGTGGTATTAAAGTCGGCTGGGGAGGGGCTTCATGTCACCGTTAAAACCGGTGTTTTGACGCCACGTTCCTACGGGAGGCTAGAAGGCAGTACGGATACTACATTTCTTGGCAGTGCGCTTTTATTATTGCTATTATTGCCGGCGGCAAGATTCATTGGTATGTATAGCATTGGATCTACAATACAAGTGCTCTGAATTAACGAGCTTTTACAATGGAATAGCAGCGGCATCATGATATGGTTGGCATGGTGATATGGATGGCATGGAGATACGGCTCTTATTTGAAAGAAGGATGTTATTGTGAAATACTACAAGGTAAGAGTGTTCATTGTGGGATGTGTCGCATGCAAATGCACTTACGATGGAAGATGTGCAACGACAGGATCAAGAAGGCTATTATCAGAGCAGCACGTCAAGGATGGAGTGTACTGTCTTAAGGGGGAAGGCCATGTTGTGGTACGCGGATATTACGTTGGGCTCACGGGGCGACTTCGGTTTAAAAATGCACCCTCTGACCTTTCGTGGAGAACAAAGTATATGCTTCCCATCATTGCACTGCTATACTTTACTCGACTTGGAAAACGATGGGTGTCTTTCTTGGCAACATGGCTGGACCCACGGCTAGTGGTATTAAAGTCAGCTGGGGAGGGGCTTCATGTCACCGTTAAAACCAGTGTTTTGACGCCACGTTCCTACGGGAGGCTAGAAGGCAGTACGGATACTACATTCCTTGGCAGTGCGCTGTTATCATTGCTATTATTGCTGGAGGCAAGATTCATTGGTATGCATAGCATTGGATCTACAATACAAGTGCTCTGAATTAACGAGCTTTTACAATGGAATAGAGCGGCATCATGATATGGTTGGCATGGAGATATGGATGACATGGAGATACGGTTCTTATTTGAAGGAAGGATGTTATTGTGAAATACCACAAGGTAAGAGTATCCATTGTGGGATGTGTCGCATGTGGGTGCACTTACGATGGAAGATGTGCAACGACAGGATCAAGAAGGCTTTTCCTCGGCTATATCACTTGGCACGTCAAGAATGTTATTGTACTGTGTGCTGTCTTGGGGAGACCATGTTGCCCTTACCACCTCTTGTGGAAACATGTGCTCACGGTGCTATGGCAAGACCAATTTAAATACGCATCCTCTGTTCGCAGTTGCAGCATGCGGATCCACGGCTCAGGTGGTGTCAAAGTCGGCTGGTGAGGGGCTCATGTCACCGTTAAATCCGGTGTTTTGGCACCATGCTTCCTTCGGGAAGGGGCTAGTAGACAGTACAGGTACCTTGGCATTCTTTGGCATTGCGCCTTTCTTATTACTATGCTTTGTGGTTGCATCCTGATTGTGAGAGATTCAAGTGCGTATCATTCGAATGTCTTTGAGATGGAAGTACATTCTTGCTGACATGTGTCTTTCTAGATGAATCATCTTGCATTGGAGTCCCCAGGATTACAGCTATCATTGCTAAGTGTTGTTTTACATGTTTGGAGGATTGTTTACGGTGCATCTATTATAGGTGAACCATGTTAGGATCAAGCAGCATCGTCTTTTGCATCATTCGGTATCAGCAGGCCTTATTACATCGTTCGATAGTTCTCGTTACCAAGTATTAAAAATTCCTTTTGTGTGAATCGGCAGCAACTTCTATCATCTTACATATGGCAGCTGTGATTGTCAAGTACCACTCCAGTGGTCTGGAAAATCAACTATCTGCAAGTCGTCTCTTTTATTGGTGGAGCTTCAAAGCAATGTTTGTTATCGGTGCCATGGCGGATATCATTTCTCAAGTACCTGTATGGATACCTTTGACGTTCTCTTTGCAAGTGAATATTCTCTTGTGTGCTATTCCATCAAGACCGCATGTCGCACCTCTTGTTGTATGTCGCACCTCTTGTTGGACCATAATCGTTTTAATTATCTAAATGCGTTTGTGTATAGCAACATAGGACAAAGACTCTGACTTTGTTATGACCACAAGATATGTATATAAAGTTGACAATCTTTTTAGATGGCATGTTTACTTTTTTTTTGTGTTGTATGAATAACAGCATCCCCAAAAAAGCTATCACAAAGTACTCAGTTCCTTGAAGACATCTGCAGTGGGTTTTATAGATCTTGACATATTGAATGGGGAACATCAACGTAGCAAGTAGATGGCGTATTGTATAGCTAAACCGGCCAAATGCGACATCTTCAATTCATTGTATCACTATTTACATATATTTGTTTTACTAGCGGTTACTCCTCAATGAGGGTGCTGCTGTTGATGGCCCTGTCGCCGAAGACTTGGATCCGTCTTTAGCTTGTGTGCAGATGCTAAAATGCCACCTATTGCACAAGAACGTTAACAAAAGCAAAAGCTTGGGATCAGTGGCCACGCCTACCCGTAACAGCAGTTCCGACGCATGCCACCAAAGGGTAAACTTCCTTAGGCATCCTTAGCTTTGTGAATGGTAATCGACTCAAGATCATTGTTTGGTAAAATGAAGAGAAAATATACGTCAGCCTTTTTACCTCACTTTATACGTCTATTAAATTCATGCATCAAGTCTATTGGAAACACCACAAATCATATTAAAAACAGCTTAACACCCATGTCATCATACGTCTTTTGAAAGGGTTTTTGTCAATGGGTAGTTGGGGGGTTGAACCCCGTCAATAAGTGCTCCGCCCTTTCAATGCGATAACGAAAGGGGTTTTAAAGCTGAAGATCGAAGTATGAATTTGTGATGCGATGTATGAAAGTCAAAAGTGTGTAATATGGATGATACAGCCGAGAGTTTCTTCGAGCGTTGACCGAATAAAGGCAAAGTTGTTAACAATCAATATGAGATATGACATGACAGTCCTTTGCTATTACGTAGGATACAATGTGCTCTATGAACGTCTAGTTTTTGTACAAATGATAAGGGGTTGATTTTTTATCTATATGGGTGATCACCATGACTCTGCAACCTTCAAGACTCTAACAAGATTGTCTCGATGAATAACACATTCAGCATCCATAAATCCTAAGATATCAGGTATGTCCTGGCTCTTGCAGCCCTTAATGCGAGAGATTTCCGAGCTTGAATAATTCACAAGTCCCTTCGCAACAAGAACCTCTCGCTGTTCTCCTGATACTGTCTTTCTCCCGTAAACTTCTATAGCCTGGTGGTCCGAAAAATGGCCTTCGACTTGTATGATTCCTGCAGCAAATAGGCTTGATCGCAACTCGGAAGTGATTGCTTTAACAGCTCCTTCATCTACATAGACTCTTCCTGCCGTATGTAACCCATGTAATATCCACCATTTACGATCAATCAATGGATTGTTCTTTGCCGTAAATAGCGTATGAAGTGGCAAGCCGCGTGCGCTGAAATTATCATCAGTCACCACAGGGGTCTGTACGTCTGGAATTAATTGCCCTGCATCGTCGGCTTCGATAATTGAAAGGATGTTTTGTGGGTGAGCTCCATGAGTGATGACGGTGCGTACACCAGCCGCTGTTGCAAGATCAGCTGCAATTAACTTGGTCGACATGCCACCGGTACCCAACGAAGATCCACGCGATGTCACGCATACTGAATGTGATGTAATAAGTAATGACCCTTAAGTATATCATAAGATTGTATTAGCTTCTTACCCTGCTGTTTCAATACAAGGATATCACGGCAAATAGATACAGGTTTTGCTTCAGGATTTGTGCGGGGATTATCCGTATACAGGCAATCAACATCGGTCAAAAGGTACAGGTAGTCTGCCTTAAGCATACCAGCAACAATGGCAGATAGAGTGTCATTATCACCAAAGCGGATTTCCTATGACCTATTTAGCTGCATGTATGCCTAATCAATGTTAATGTACTTACTGAAGGGCAAATCGTATCATTTTCATTGACTATAGGAATAACGCCCATGTCCAGGATTTCTTCCAAACAACCCACGGCATTCAAATATTGGCCTCTCTATAAGAAATATTGAATCAGCCATGTTCGGCTATCCTACCCGGTAGATAAATCTTACATCTGACAAATCATTTTTCGTTAAAAGGATCTGGGCCACAGGTTGATGGAATTGTCCAAATAGATCGTCGTAGAGTCGTATCAACCGCCCTTGCCCTACAGCAGCCACTGCCTGGATGATATCTGTGAGCGATCGATAGCATATCATTGTCAAATGCATACCTGTAAAGCGGCCATAGTTTTAGGTCTTTCTTCCATATTGAGTCTTCGTAGGCCAGTACCTACGGCAGCACTCGTAACCAGAACAACCCGGTGACCAAGAGACTTCAGTTTTAAAACAGTCTCGACGATCGAGGACAAATTCGAGAGAACAGGGAAATGGGTCTTCTCATCGCAGATAGAGGTTGTTCCAACCTTAATGACGATCGTCAATGACGACTCGGATAGACGATGGTTGTTTCGTTTGTTTCTGTATATCATGTCCCAAGCGCGACGCTTATAGTTAAACGAAAGTGATAGGATGAGTCACCAGGTTTTTGTACTTTGATCAAATACACCGAATCCCCGCTATCAAAATCTTTGTGCTACGTACTCAGGAAATTCACTGGAAACACCCGTTTTCCTAAATAATGACATGTTCGTTAAAGATCGCATCCACCGCATGTTCATATACCCATATAGTTATCGGAGGCTGGGTATATAAGTGATGAGGGTCTCCTTGGCTCGCTATGACGATAAACCATCCAACGCTTGTTTCCGGACTTGTCAATTTTTCATGCATGTGTGTACCAATAAGAATCCATGCCTCCAATTGTTCGCCTCTTCCTTTTCCCATCTCTCCAACCCAACATTTACTAACCATCTACAACGAGTTAAGAGGCAGCATGTATTTCAGCGTGTGTTTTATGGATGAGGATGATGTCTGAATACAAGATACACATATGGGTGCTAATTCAACTTGCATCTAGGGTATTACAGCCAATCGGCTATCTTTATCCAAAAAGTTTCTTCAACCCTTTTTTCTTTTTCTTTTCGGCTTTCTCCTCAGATGACCTTTCCACTGGTGATCCTGATCCTCCACTACGAATACTGAGACTATTCAGGCTCAAATGTGAGCTGGAAGCGTTTAGGTGCGGCATGTGTTGAAGTATCGCAGATGACTTGGTTGCTGGTGGTGATGGTGGTGTGTAGGGTGTGATGATGGATTTGATAGGCTCTGCTGGTAGTCGCAAACGACCTGTTTCTTCCACAAATCTTACAGGACGTATCACATCCGTTGTACCTGAAGAAAACCAAAAGAAGTCGATGATGAGCGAAAAACGTCATACCCACGAATAAATTTCCATACCAATATATATATCACGATTGTACGCCTCAGCTACTTCGTAAGCCGACCTTATCTCAGAGTAAGTAACATTCCCAATCACAAATACGATCAGCTTAGCGCCGGATGATTGTCGATGTTGACCCTGCGCAAAATAGTTAATTGGCTTTGTTCCTTGAGTCTATAATAAACGACAAACCTGCATCGCAATATTTGGCTTCTTACTCCATGTGGGTTTGGTGGTTCGTAATGAAACCCCACTTGACGGGATTCCTGGTGCACCAGAAACATTTAGGCTAGGATCCGCGACATCCACATCTGATTGACGGGTAAATGCAAACTGGGAAGCGTCCAAATTATTGGATAAATGTGCCTAATCATTCAAACATAAGACGTTGACATTCTTTTTGACCTTTTAATGACTTGCCTCCATGACTTTCTTGACGGTTGGAACATATCGTGAGAGTTCATATGGCATCTCTTCATGCTGGTTTCGCTTTCGATCTTTCTTTTTGCGAAAGGACTTTTCACCAGCCGTACGTCTTTCTCTTGTCACTTGCACGCCCAATAGTGATAGATTGTTGACGGCATCTCGAAGCTCGCCTTTGAGTTTGGCATGCTCCAGTAACTTACGTTTGTCATCTTCAAAGACACCATTTTCCTTGGATATGATATACAGCATCAACAACCTTGCTTTATCAGCAAGACTATCACGATGGATATGAGATACCTTTGTTTTGCCCGTTGAAAACACCCTAACTCACCTCACGTAAGAGTCGTCCAATAAAGGAACCATATCCAGCACGATTGTTTTTGGTGTTTCTCCATCCGATGTTTCGCCCGTCGCAATGTTCTTAGTAAAACTCGACATTAAAGCAATGGTATATTTTTTGGGGGGGCATCATGTTTGTACATACCTGTTCAAGGTTCCCCACTGAATTAAGCTTGTGTCTTTCAAAGACGGACAGGCACTCTTGAGCAATGTTCAAATGTGCTGAATACTATAACTTTTTCTTCAGCAAATGTTAATAGATCGATTCTGCATTCTACCTTCGCCTTCATTTCTTGAAATTGGGGCAGATTTCCAAGCATCTCTTTCATATCTTTCAAGCTTTTTGCTGAATCCTTGGGAGGTCCATCTCGATCACTGAAATATACAGTAAGATGAGCCGAACTTTTAAAAAAATATGACGAGTCTCCCTTACCCATTCTGCACGGCAGTCTTGTTCTCTTCCAAAAATTTGTTGAATTCTTCGATCAATCGATCTGTGCAATCGGCAATGTGCAAGTGGCGTATAGACATGTAAACTGGATCATCTTCGTCGAGAATGACTTCCTTTGTTCCAATAGATCCATCGACTTGGTTGAAGCTGTATGAGTATTTGATGCCTGTGCCGTATTCCGTATCCTCGACGGATAGAAGATCGTTTATCATAGCTTGATATGTAAATTCATGAAGAAGAGGAGCGTTTGTGTCGATTGTGCGATCAAGTATCAATAATGTTGCTCGTGGGCGAGGAGGGTTGTGAGATGGCTACCGAGCTTACGTATAAGAAAACACTCTCATGTTCAAAAGAATACAGCAGACTCACCGGGAAATTGGGATTGAGTCGGCAAAAATTGTCTAATTCAGCCTGTAGCATGCTGCCAAGCTTATGCGTAGCGGAAGATGATTCAGGAATATCGGATGATGGTGTAACCTGGTATCGGATAATGGGATCTTCACCTAACGTAGCGCATACTGACAACAGCTATAACGTAGCAGATGTTAGCATTGAGTATACAATTAACACGAAATCTCACCTGTTTTGCCATCATACTCAGCGCAAACTCTGGATTTGCATGTGGGTCAGTGCCATACACAGATAAGAACCCTGCGGAAGGATCTACTGTGAATACAGCCGATTCTTTCACTACAACCAAAATGTGAATTTCCAAAGCTTGTTCCATTTAAGCCAATACATACCCATAAAATCGACATACATTTCCTTCAAGCTTTGGATGTATTCAGAAGCACCAGCGGCCTTGAATTTCCTGTTCAATTCACTGAATAGCTCATCGTCCAGACCTATAGTAAGATATTGTATCAACGTAACGATTCTTCTTAATATTGAATTTACATTACCGCTCGTGAAATGGATATGGGCTGCTTTATACATTGGCGTTTTATGAGCTGTGAAGTCATCCACTAGTCGAAGTACTGATTCCCGGCACGGTGTCAGAAAATAGACTGCATCTAACGTTGGATAAGGCTGTCGTTGTCTCTCGATGTTTTCCACCACTGAAGAAGAATCATCACATAAGGACTAAATCAGAGAATCCGTCTTGATTACAAAACCTACGTGTCACCTTTTTCACGATGGTTAAAGGTAGAGAAGCTATGACAAGTTTGTTCCGGCTTACATTCTCTTCCAAGATATCATACATCTTGCAAGCAGCATTCAATATACGCGTGCTCTTCGAGTCAACAATAACGATCTTCCATTTTCCAGGAGGTTGTACAGCCTTGATGCTATCCATCAACCCTATTGTCATCCCATCAGTATAGCTCCATGTTAGATGAGACATACCTACGTTTACGCATAATCTCTATTATCCCTGTCATTTCGCTTTGTATATCGTAATTCGTAGGGCTATTTTTCCAGCAACCTAAACATAAAAGTATTACTCATATATATGATCTTTGTCATACTTGACTACCACTTTACCTTGCGTTTCTTGCAAACCGAATCAAGCAACATGAACAGGAGCTTCCAACGACTGGGTTGTTATCTGCATTGGTTGGCCAATAATATTTGAATGCTGCACGAGGTCAATGTAAGACCCGCCGCATTTTCAGATCTTACCATACATTGTACATCCTCTACTATAAAAGTCAGTTCAACCACACAAGCTGTGACCCTGTAAAATGGTGGGGGGGAAATCTTGATGCTTCGATTTGAAAGAGGTAGCCATATCAAATTCATTCTCGCTGAAATGGAGTACGATGCCCTATATGTATTACTTGATTCAACGAGATACTTAATAAGGTGAACACGATCATCCACATGTTGGTATATCACAGCCTAATCTTTATTTGAACTTCATGATAAGCCTAAGAATAGTGTAGATCCCAACGCAGTAGGATTACCGGTGAACATTGTTTATTGTCCATGACTTCGTCTTGTCCACTGAGAGCGGTCTTGCGTTTGATTTGGGAACATATTCCAAGCCATTTCCCAGTCAGAGATATCCAAGCTATCAAAGGATGGAGCCGATCGCGCTGATGCTTCCAAAAGTGTTGATGATAAACCGTTCTCAATTTGCGCCCTTGGATACGAGCTTTGCACTGTGTTGTTACCCAAACTCGATGATAATGTAGCTGCAGGGTGCCCCAACGGAGGAATGGTTGGGGGCTTATAGTATTGATTTCCAGCAGCACTTGTATTTGGCGTCAAAGACGAGCCTTGGTTCATCATTATTGTGTGCACGAGTTGTCCATTATTAACGGCCGCTGGGGTGGACCCTACGGCATTTTGATGAGTGATCCCCCGATAACTAATATCCGCTTCAGGATCATTGGTAGCAGGCAATGATGATTCTGCGGTAAGTCCCGATATTGCCCAGCAATTTGAACCTGTGGTGTGCGAAGTCGTCGTCTCAGTGATGGCTGCAGGATTTGTTGTTGGTTTAACTCCGTCAAGTAGCTTTGGGTATAATGTGCCATCATCAGAAACCCATCGATAATCGGTATTCAATGGCCATTTTCCTTGCAACAGGTTTGCATCGATGTCGCCCCTTGTTTGCGCACTATTAATGGCATTACTTTGGTCGAAAGCAGTTGTAAACTCATAACCTGGTTCTGACCGGTTACTTTTGTTGTCGGTGGTGTTGTCAACCTTGGGAGACAGCTTGCGCGATTCATCGCTTAAACCCCATTTGACTTGTTCTAAATTTGTTAGAGGAAAAGCCGCCGTTGAAGATGGGATTATAGGAAACTGCATTAGATATGGATCATCTGAAGGAATAGTCACTGGCTGCTTTCCAACTTGATGTAGATGGGTATTGGTTGGGTTGAAATCGTGTGCGTGGGCAACCCGCTCTAACGAAGGACTCTTCCCTTCTGGAACCGTAATCGCGCTGTTGTTTTCTGATCGATCCTCATGGTGTGGTGATATGTCCTCAATTAATTCAATTATCGCTTGTGATTCCTTAAGATACATAAAAACGCGGCTCTTCAATATTTCACGCAGTTTCCAAAGGCTCTCCTCAATATTCGAGGACTGAGTGATCTTTTGCCATTTGACGAGTATATGATGCAGGCCCGGAATAATGACCTTCCATGTGCACATGTTAAGCATATCACCATTGCGAACAAGTATTCCTGTCACGGCTTGAAGAGCCTTATTGCAATTGTGGGAGGCGATAAGTCCAAGGGGGCCTGGACTATCTAGCAGGCATTGATACAGTTGGATCTTGGCGTATTGGAATTTGGCGTTCAAAATGATACCAAGTTCGATGCACAATGTATCTTTTTCGATGCAATCATCATTTACGCTCGCGTGTGGAGGGAGGATAGACTCCCATTGGTTCATATGATCCTCGAGTTCCTTTCCCTTTTGAAAGATCATGCTGGAATCATAACTTGTTCGGAAGCCATCTATCATCAACTTTTGTATCTGTAATAATTTGATGGACATGATGCAATAATCGATACAATAGCCGACATCCAATGGTTCGTCTGGGAGCTTTTTAGGAAATTCGGTTTGAATATCATCATCAAGAATCAGCAGGGGACGTTCAAAATGCACAGCAGCATATAAATTGCACCAGTAAGCTGCCCACCAGAGTCGTCGGTCATCCTCATTCGTATCTTTTCCTTTATGTAGATCCAGATCCTGTGCCATTCGTACCGCCAAATCTCCATACCTAAATGCCTCCTCGGGATGCTGATACATATGGAAGTTGAATAAATATAGCAAAGCGCGGATAGTGGTGCGACTGCTCGTGGTATAGCACTCTTCGAGGAGATGTTTAGCGCACTCCATATACTGATAACCCCTGGATGTTTGAATAGGGTATTCAGAGTCCTGATGCGAATCATTTTCATGTTGATAGACAAATGCTCTCAACGACATGGCAAAAAGTAAATCTTGTTTGCAATTTTTTGAGGCAAGGCGACGTAAATTGGCTGTTGCACATGATATCGTTTCCTGGCCGACCATCTGGTACATAATGAAGCAACGTTTATGTCGAGATGATATCACCATATCTACCCACGAGTCCCCAATTGGATCGTCTGCCATAAGGTAATCGAGTAAATGTTCGCTGGCCTCGTACCTTTCACCAACGTGGTCACTTTTGTTTAATGATCGTATAGGACCAAATACTTCCCGAACACGCTCTTCGACCTGGTTTGCATCCACCGATTTGAACAAAGCTTTAAGAAAATGGTGCGCTTCGGAAATATCGGTCTCAATGCATAATCCACCATTTTCAAAACGGAAGGCAGGCGCGCGGTTGATACATGCCACTGTTCCTTGTTGCTGTTGCTGCGGCCGTTTATCCATTTGTTGTTGCTTCTTTGTCGGCTTATTGCCGGCAGCACGAGCAAGCTGTGTCTCCATTTTTTTCAGACGACCTTCTATATCACGCAAGTGCAACGGATCGCGTATTCTCTCGGCAAGTGTGGCGGAATCATATCGACAACTCAAGCTTTCATTGATGCATTCACCACAAGTTGGCATAGCTCCATTGCACTTTACTTTACGCTTAACACAAAGAATGCACTATATTCTACCGAGTGAGTGCTCTACTAGTGAATTATTTTTCTTTATACTTACTGCTGTTTTTGAATATTGCTGTTCCATATCAGCAGCAGCTGTAGGATTCCCGGGTTCCTGTACGTATCATATCAACAGCAATATCAAATTCAGCCTCAGATCGTAGACGTGTTGTGAAGCCCCCGATGATGTTCAATCACACGACCATGCATCGTAACCTTAGCAACATCGTCCATGCACCCTATAAATTCAATTTCCTAGGTGAGCTCATTACAAGATTAAATATCGCCACGATGGCCAGCACGATAGTAAGAGTAGGAAAACAAGAAACTATGACGCCACAAATATCATCAGTGGTACAATGAGGACGAGCAACATTTGCTAGAGCCAAGGGTTTTATGCTTCAAAATGAAAAGTTACATCTTCACACCCAAATGACTACTACAACTACGGCAACATGAATAACTCTTATCCAAAAATACTATCTATGATATGTATATAAACTTGAGTTTGGACGACATAAAGCATAATCAATCAAAGAGTATAAGAAAGCGTGGAGTATAATAGACGATGGCATCATCTCTTCTTTGCATGGGACCATAAAAATAAAAAGATAATAGATATCCGTTGGGGAATTGGTGTGTAGACTGATGAAAGCGGTGCATAGTTGATAAGTTCTGCAGAAGAGGATAAAGCCATGATAGTATCCTTACGCCAAGAAAACATCTGGTTCTTCACCGATGAGCCTAGGTGTGATGATTGCCTATGGAAAAAATCAGCAACCAACATCCACATAGCACTAGCACAATGATGCAAACAGCGAAACCATTTCTCGCCTCTGCGTTGATGGGGGACATCCTTTTATAGTTGGAAGCTTAGAATTCAGAAGCGTGAACCATCCAACTGCATGATGCCATAAGGACATTGCCATTGGAGTGCTGGGCGGCAAGATGGATTAATCGTGATCAACTTCTCTCCGTAACAAAAAGTAATAAATCAACGTACGCTCCATGTATTTACGTAGATTGCTAATGTGTGAATCTTTGAATGATGCATATGGGAATGAAAATGGGATTTGGTAGATGGTCTAGTGCACTGCATTTGAAGAATTACCAAAAGTCAGTCGTCTGCAAGTGAAACCGACCAAGTCCCAATTTTTCTGCACTCGCGTCTCTTTTTCTCCAACAGTTTTCTTTGCAAAATGTCAACTCAATCTAAGGTATTGTTGTTTTCCTTCTCTTTTATGTATTTATTTATTGTCTTGACATAAGCTGACGTGTGATTGTAGCTGGCTAAGGCTTATCGTACTCTAGCCCGTGATTTCGAAGCAGTTGCTGATTTGCTAGATGCGACCAAGGCCGACACGATTGAGTCAAGCAACGAAGTAACCGAGAAGGCTGATAAAGTCGACAAGAAGAAGAACAAACGCAAGGCGAGGGATCCCAATATGCCCAAGCAGCCCAAAAGTGCATATATTCTTTTCAGCATGGATAAACGCGAGGAAGTCAAAAAGGAGATGGGTGGCAATGTCCGCGAGGTTATGAGTGAACTCGCTCGTAGATGGCAAGCCCTTTCAGATGACGAGAAACAGGTATATAAAGTGGAAGAAAGTATGATGACGGATCCTTATATGCCATTTTTTGCGTAGCCTTATGTCGCCCGAGCTGCAGAAGAAAAGGATAAGCACGAGAAGGAGATGGAAGAATATCGATCCAAAAAGGCTACGGATGAAGGCAAGGCGGAACCTGATCTTACAACCAAGACTAAGCGTGACAATTCTCCCTCGAACGACTCGGATTCATCGTCATCAGCCGAACCTGCCAAAGCAAATAAGACCGAGCACAAGCCAAAGCCAAAGAAGCATGATTCTGACATTGTTTCCCATGAAAAAACTAAGAAGTCTATCAAGAAGAAGGATGCTGCTACCAACAAGAAGGACAAAGCTACCGAAAAGCCTAAGCAGGGTATAAAGAAGAAGGAACCCAGTTCGAGCACACCCAATAAACAGCCGAAGAAGAAGGCCAAAAAGGACAAGTCTTCCAAGTCAGCTTGAGTAGTATAGTCTTCTCCTTTTCAGCTGTATGTTCACCGTAAACTTTTAGCGCTGGAATAATTGTTGTACAAAAAGCATTAAATATCATTATATGAGGAACGTGATATTACCTTCGTGCCTTTTTTTATTGCTTTCAGAAAACCGTAATATCAGCACGTACTTAAGTATGTCCTATTCGGTAGTGTATAGCGATGACGACCCAATTTCGTTGATAAACAATCTGGTATTGTTACCAATACGATGCACCACCTTGGTTGTATAAACAAGGATTACTGTATATGAAATGCAAGAAAGCTGTTCAAAGAACAAGAGCATGTTATTAGGATTGTGGCTGTAAAATGTAAGAGGGGAGTGGGTTATGCAAAGGCAATCCCAGGTGGGAGATCCAGTTGGTTAATTGGGCGGAACACATGACGTTGTTCGAGGATGTTTGAAGCATAAAGATTGCCTTTCATACCACAAGTGTTGACATCTATTACATCTTTCTCAATAAAATGAATAAAAACGAGACGACGCCTTTGACTAGTAGATAATCTGTACTATCCAAACTTGAATCGGCAATGTCACGTGTCACATTTTCGCCGGTTGACTTAGGCGTCCGAAAAGTTATCTGTAACCTAGCCCAACACTATCACTGCTGCTCTCCTGTAGTTTCCTCATGGCAAGCGTTCCTAAGGTAACTATTAGATCTCATAGTTTATTATTCCATGAAACTAAACAATACTTAGGATGGCATGTCACAACAACCTTTTAGGACATTCGATAGTAATCGATCCTCCAACTTGCATCCTTCCTCCAATTCTACAGAAGGCACGGGATTGTCTACAAGCCATAATCCTGACAAGTTATTTGACTCACGGCAAATAAAGTCAAAAAAGAGGATACTCGTCAAGCCAAACAGGGGTTCACGGTAAAACACGCTCTCTAAGCTGCTGGATATCGTTCTAACAGCATGGATAGTTTAACGCAGGAATGCAAGCAATGGTCACTGAGAGACTTTGAAATAGGCAAAGCACTGGGGGAAGGGAAGTTTGGGCGCGTATACCTTGCACGAGAGAAACAAAGCGGATTTATCGTTGCATTGAAAGTTCTCTATAAGAAAGAACTCGCCACTCATGGCGTAGAAAGGCAGCTTCGAAGAGAAGTGGAAATACAAGGAAATTTACGGTAATGAAATACTTGTGCTAAGTAGCCTTTTTCCAGATGATAAACGTTCCAGTCTTTAGTCATCCCAATATCCTTCGATTATATGGCTATTTTCACGACGAAGATCGTATCTTTCTGATTTTAGAATTTGCTGCCAAAGGTGAACTCTACAAAGAATTACAGAGAAAGAACAGAATTCCAGAACCATTGGCAGCCCAGGTAACGTACGACTGCATTCATATGAGAGCGACATAGATTCTCTAATATCCAGATAGTATATAACGCAGATGGCAAACGCTCTCTTATATCTTCACAGCAAGCGTGTCATACATAGAGATATCAAACCCGAAAACTTACTCCTGGGCATGAAAGGAGAATTGAAGATTGGTGACTTCGGATGGTCTGTGAGGACAGGTGTTACAGAGTAAGATGATGCAATTGATGGCATTATTTGTCTTCCTCTAATGGTAGCATTTTAAAAGTCGTAGGAGCACGCTCTGTGGTACGTTAGACTATTTACCACCAGAAATGGTTGAGGGTCGTGTACACAATGAAAAGGTGGATTTATGGTCTCTTGGTGTCTTGCTGTACGAAATGATCTGTGGGACCCCACCTTTTGAAGAGCCTGAAGGTTATCAAGCAACGTATCGCCGGATTGTTAACGTTGATTTACATATACCAAATTTTGTGAGTAGCGATGCAGCGGATTTAATTAGAAAAGTAAGCAAAGAGCATGTAGAAAGAGAAGTTTCCATGACTAAATTATCTCATAGCTTCTCGTTTACAAATCAGCAGAGAGAATGCCTCTAAGAAATGTAATCATGCATCCATTCATAGAAAAATATAAAAAATAAACGCCGTCTTATCCGGTTTTAATGCAATCAAGCCATGACCCATCATAGCCTTTGACACTGGAATTATGTATTACTCCTTTAAAACTAGCTATCTGACGGCAGCTATGATGAGGGGAGATAACAGGATATGTTTCGTCTTCCGAAGACAGCTTAACAGTATTTGTATTCAAGAATGGGGGCACCTGTTTCCGTGATTTCTGGAATACTGCATTCTAAGTCAAATGCCTTTGCGAAAACAATCTTGTAGATCTTTTGAATGTTGATTGACTCTGCAGTTGAGCAGAATATCAATGGCGCCCTCATAGCTCGAGCATACTTGCGGGCCTAAAACAGCTATACATGAGCGCCATGTTCATTACTTGTCTCAATTTTATTACGTACCTGTTTTGTAACTTCTTCTTGGTCTTTTTCCGATAATCGTACAAATTCATCATATTTTGTACCAATTAGTAAAGGAACAGCATGCTGTAAAAGGATATCAATCTCATTGTTCAAAGGTCATTGTTATTGTAGTAGGTGGCCCATACCTTATTCATCCCACGAGCTTGCCGGTACCATTCTTTGATGTTATTAAGCGTTGCCTTTCGAGTCAAATCAAACGTAAACAAGATAGCCGCCGTTTCATTGCACACAAGTGGAAGCATGCTCACGAACTCTTTTTGACCTAGAAGAGTGGGATTAGTCTTGGTTTACATCCTTTCAATTGGCTACCAGTTTAACAAGATAGTTACCTCCTAAGTCCCATATACTGAAGATAATCTCTGTATTACGAATAATGATCGACTTTTCCATAAAATTGACGCCTAAGGTGGTTTCGGGGTGTTGGTTAACGTGGTTTGCTGCTCGCAGTAATTGTTGCAATGGCTCACCCAGTGTTTGAATATATTCAGGATCAAAGATTCCTTCCGCATATTTCACCATAAGGCTCGTTTTTCCAATATTTGTGTCGCCCACTATGCCTGTCTTCAGCACGACGCTAAAAATCGATTGGTATTATCAGTAACCTGCAGCACCACACATTTTAATCTTGTTATCCATTAATACCTGTTTCTGGGTTGGACACTTTGGCCAGGCTTCGTTGCAGCGTTCTGATCCTGGTGCTGTACTTGCTTATTATGTGCTTGATATGGATGTGAACTCATGAAAGAAAGACGTCAGCACAACGGGATAGAAGATTCAGCAACATCAATCCCTTAAAAATGGATGTGCATTGAAACTCAGCATGAAGACAATGAGAGTATGGCTTCCCTGTTAATTATTAAACGTGCCACTTCGGCTTTAAACATATCTCGCACACTTACAATATGTCATTGAAGCATCTTCATTTGGTAGTGAAATTATCAGCTACTTGTGCTTTGATGCCATTGAATGTGTATGTGGCAAACGGAGAGCTTTATGAATATATCTTATAAAGATGTGTAGTTGAACAAAGAGCAATGCTATCGTCCACGATACCTGTGTATACCAAGTACAATGGAATACTTTCGATAACATAAACTTTAGCACAGCACAGCTGGACACAAGATTCATGCATACCTGGTGTCACTGTTACTTTGTTTACAAATGAGGCTAGACTTACCAAACACAAAGAAAACCACCTACCACTCATCCTTTTGAATTGCCAAAAAGAAGTAAGAAAAACAATATGTCTAAAATGGCAGCTGATTATATTGTATAAAATGAGTCACTAGAGAGGGATATTTTATTCGCCAGGTGATTTACGTTTGCGTAATTGAGCTAGCAAAACCTGAGATGACATTGCTCTTTGGCCACCGTTTGCTTCACCACCGAACCCGGGAACAGCGCCTGATCCAAATTTAGGGGATAACGATTCTGTTCCTGCCACAGAAGATATCGGTGCAAGTGACTTCTGGCCGAAGCGTGGCGATGGCATATATGGAGAGTTGTGACAATTACTTGGTAATACAGGTGCTCCTGCAACCCCAGAACGCCCAGTCCAAGTTGGAGTAGCAACACCCATCTTTCGCCTCTCTCGACGTGATTCTTTCAGGACTTCGGTAGCATGCTTCGCCACAAGTGCAGCTTTAAACACATTTAGCATAGGTTGCTCGATTCAAGGCTTCTCCAATATACCTTCATTATCAGCAAGTACACGTTCCTGCTGTCCTGAGTCCATTATTTGATCATGCTGAAGAGCACTTTGTATACCTGTCATCTCAAACAGGCTTTTCAGCACGTTATCCTCCGCATGTGTCTCTGAACTCTCTGCTTGTTGCACATTAGGATTCTCAGCTCTAATAAACCTTTAGCATTAAGCTCCTATCAACGCCAATTGTTTAAATACTTGCAATTGCTCGATATTGGCAACACCATTCAAGGCAAGGAGTTGATCTTTGTCATCAGTGGGTGATTTTGACCTGGTCTCTGGCTTTGGACTTTGATAACTAATTTCAGTTCCTTTAAACAACTGACCAGTTTCGGTGCCTGAACTTGATTCATCATCACCGAGAGTGAAAAGTGCTTTGAGATTACTCGCCTATTGTCCCGTTTAGTATTGAGTTTTCCTCCCAGGATGGATCCACTTACATCAAAAAATCGCTTCTGCTTAGGATCTTTCAAAATCTTGTTCGTTAAGAATTGCTTGTATATTTGTCTATGATATATCTTTTCTTCGATGGTTCCACTAGTCATCAGCCTGTAGATTGTTACATCCTTTCTCTGACCCAGCCTCCATGCGCGCTCTCGCGCTTGCATATCTGTAGAAGGATTCTAAAACGATCATTAGACTAGAATATAACTAAATTGCTTATCTTACCCAGTCAGGATCAAAGATAATCACGCGATCCGCACCAGTAAGGTTTAAACCAAGGCCACCAACTTTGGTGGTAAGTAAGAAAACGTATATATCGTCCTGGGTATTGAAATCGTTTACAAGTGCCATTCGCTGTCCGACCGCTGTATTGCCATCCATCCGAAGGTAGTTAAAGCCTAAGCCTTTGATTACCCGCTCAATAATGTCGAGCATCTGCCGTGTTTGGCTGAAAAGAAGAACCTTGTGATTTTGTGTTTTCCAAAGTCTTAAGAGTGCACACACGACGACTAGCTTCCCACTTTTCTCGGGATCTCCATAACTTGGATCCTCCTTAAACAATTGCACTTTTAGATATCTTGGTTGTATAACGTGGAAGGACTTACTTCAGCAGGTGCTGAGGTCGTTGTGATTAAATCGGGATGATTGCATATTTTTCGAACAATGTCAATCCCGTAGAGGACCTGCCGTCTACGTTCAAGAATAGCATCCATGTCCTTGGAATGAATAAATCGCAGGTACGCCTCACGCTGTATGGGTGTGAGCTTGCAGAATAAAACCTGAAGAGTAATTTAGACGGGTTAAACGATCCACAAACTAGATATTGGTACCTGCTCATTTTTTGCCGGAAGATTAGTAGCCACGTCAACCTTCATCCTCCGGAGAAGATATGGATTGATCAGATCTCGCAGGACACAAGCACACCGATAAGCTGTTTGAACCTGCATATTGGTAGCATTTGCATAACCGCCAATGGTAATAGGTACAGAAAATTGTGTCTGAAAAACAGGTAGGGTCTAATTCCCGGTGTTGGTGAGCTTTGTGATTCGTATCAAAAGAAATACATACGCCTAGCCTTCCCGGGAAGATAAAATCGAACAATGACCAAAGCTCTTTCAAATTGTTTTGGATCGGTGTACCAGACAAAATGATACGATGAGATGTCTTGTACATAATTAGTATTACAAGTTTATCGTTCAAGATATGTCTTACCTTGAATTGTTTACATGCTAATGTCGTTTCCGAGTCAGGGTTCCTTATTTTGTGCCCTTCATCAAGCACTACGTAACCCCAGCGATGTTTAAGCAATATTTGTCGATACGCCTGTACTCCATTGTATGTTGTGACAAGGACACCGCCTAACAATTCCGTCAGTATTGCTGAAGAAATTAGCGCCGTAATTACAACTCACCCAATCGAACAAAACGCTCTACCAACGCATGTGCTTTTCTTCCGGTTTTAGTGCGAAGAACATCTTCATTTGATAGGCTTTGTCCGCCTTTGCCTTTACGTCTTTTTCTTGCCGTGCTTTTTGACATCCATAAATCCACATCTTCTAACTCGGAAGAATCATGATCACTTTGGGTTGGATCGAGAAATTGTTTGGCATCCGTACGCATAACACTCCCAGTAGCATGTAAAACCGCCACGCGGATTGGTGGCCACCATCGATGAAACTCTTCAACCCATTGCTTCATCACCGTAGCAGGACACACGACAACTGTTGCTTTACCAGGTCCAAGTATTTTGGAATGGTAAAGTCCTGAAATGAACGCTATCATTTGCACAGTCTTGCCAAGACCCTGTCGATCCATTATCAGCTTATGGAATGCTGTTGTAGAAATGAAGGAAAGGAATCTCACCATCTCGTCACCAATTATGCCGCCAACCTTCTGTGAGTGTAATTCCCAGAGCCATTTAACGCCTATATCTGGAGTTAGCAAAGTGATAATACGTAACATTTTCTTTTCTCTACTAACATGTCTTTTGATAATCAAGTAAATTCATCCATATCTCGCGTGGGATGCGTAATCCGCTGCCTAATTCGACATCTTCGTAGCTTGGACTCGTGTCATATGGTAGGACCTCAGGTTCCTGCCGATCACCTTGATGTAGATCTCGCGAACTGCTTCTTGGCGTGCCCTCATCGTTATTCTTCGTTGGTAGCATATTAGCATTTGAACGTCAAAATGGCAGAATAATAGTCAGAGCTTACATCCTCCATATTTGCCAACATTCGTTTTCTGTTATACAGCCAACCACGCATTCGTTTCTATTATATTTGTGTCTTCAGTGGAGTTCTGAGTAAGCGCTCCTTTCTTATTTACCTGATAAACATCTTCATCTCCATCATCAGCGAACATGGTTTTCTTTAATGTAGCCGCAATCTCCATAGAATCATCGGTATCTGCGTCGGAGGCGTAGTCTTCATCACCTTCCGAATCTGATGCTGTATATTCATAATCATCATCAGACATTGCTAGCTGTTTCTTGCGAGTCGTTTGCTTCTTATCCAATGGTCGAAGTCCACTTGACCTCTGTTTTGTCGATGGTGACCGCTTACTGTTACCATGATGGTTATCGGTTACTGGTATTGGTTGTCTTCTGCCTCCAAAATGGGCATCACCCAGTGGTACACCAACAGGCGAAGTCATCCAGGAAGTCGGAGTGCCTTCATCAGGACCTTTCTCGACGTCGGATAACTCAGTGAACGGTGTAATCTTCCCTGTACGAATCAAGAATTCTCGACGTGTTTCATTTACAGGATGTTGTGGATCTGCGTTCCTTACGGAATAGTCTTAGCATGATCACTCTGAGTTATATTGGGCAATATAACCATACCGCTAGCAAACTCTCCTTGATTTTTTTGTCGATCTCTCATCCGCGTAAGAATATCGTTCTCATCTCGATCCAAATTTTGAAGACGACTTGTCTTGGATGTGATATTTTCAATACTTGCTTAAAAACCCAGAGACTGCACACATACCTGCATGTTTATCTTAGTCAGTAATTTCTCTTGGGTTGCCGAATTTAGAACTTTATCCCCAAGCTCTCTCTGCAATTTCTCTAATTGCTTGCGCGCATTGCTGAATACAACGAAATGAGTTGCAAGTCTTCTAACACATGTATCAACTCACTCCTTTTCTTTGCGAGCTTTTGCCAGCCGTTTATAGTCAAGCGCATTATCCCGTTCAGCAATCGCCTTGTCCGCCTTTGTATATGTTTAGCATAATTTAGCATAATATGACTCATAAAATCATGAGTTTATGGCCATACTTTGACCATTATCTGGCGTTCTAGAGCATTCTGATCCATGAGGTTCACTCCCAAATTCTGGAGCTTTTCGTCGATATCATTATCTATGGTTGGCTCTTCGGACGTTTTGTGACCCGCAGAAGCAGAATCCGAGTCATTGGAATTCATGGTTTCATTCGAAGACGATGGATCCAGTTGATCGCGCGAATCCATGTTGAAGTAAAAAGGGAACTTGAGTAACTTGGGAGAAACAGTGTGTGATCAAAAGTCTCCAAAACCCCAGTATTTGTCTGAGGCTGGGCTCTGCTGGCTCTTACCATTCTTGGGCTCTTTACATCTGCATGTAGCGACTGCGGAAATTCAGCCTGGATGCTGTTCCCCTTGGCTTTACCTTGCACTATATGCTGAATACAGTTTCATATATCCCGAGATAGAAATAGAGAAATGCTATCACAAAAGACCAACGACTACCTTTGTCCTTTGACGTTGGCTTTCCACGTGACCCGAGACGTTCCCCTTTTGCTGGTTGGTATCTCTTTCAACCATGATATGAAATCCGAGCACAGTTCGTTTCCAATTTCAATGATAATACATAGAAGTTATACTTTTTACAGCTATTTTGAGCAAATACATAGATTTGGAACATGGATTTTCAACATACTATAATTGAGCTCCTCACTCTGGCATGAAATCCATCATTTGTTTTTGCGGTTAGAGAGAACGCTTGATCCTTTCAATGCACAGGCTAGTGAATCATGAATAGCTACTTGTTTAAGCTTGTTTTGTTGTAACAAAAGATAGCGGTTAACGGCTTTCGCTCTGTGGGTCATCACAAAATTGGCACACGTATCGCTCACGAAAAGGACTTTCAATCATGACAATCATCAAGGGATTTTGGAGGTTCCAGTAATCAAAGAGTGATATTATGGAAAGAAAGGGATGTGTGGGATAAAATGATAGGGGACAGCATTTATCCTCTTGTCCATATTTGCACTCATCACTGTGGGCGAAAGTAGCTCTATGAACACAGAAATGAAGAATAATGATAAAGTGTCTGTTGAGAATGGTTAGCAACCATTACAGAGATCCTTGGTGTTGATTGAATGTACATCATAAACTAGGATCTGAGATAGACCGCGTGGCAATCTCCATCATCCAACGATGGTATCACTTAAATCACTTGTTGCTGTACTCCAGTTCCACGAAATAAGACGTCGTCCGCGGATGTCTGCGTAAGTCTTCGTTTCGAAAAGAGAAGCCGCTGGCATCTTCATAGTTGATATAAGCATAGTACAAAAAGGTAAATGTTTCCGGCCAACACAGCTCACCCATGGGGTGATGATATAACGGCTTCCTTTGATACGAACGCCACCTTTGCCTATATTATAATGCTCATGAGGGTCTCCCTTTGGCAGAATAGCAAGCTTCGGTCTAAAGAGAAATCAAATGTAATGAACAAGGCAAGGGTAGGTCAATGATACAAATGTTATCATTTTGACAAAGGCTACCCACTATACGAAGACCAAAGGCATTACATTTAACATCCTGCTTAGTAGTAAAATCTATTCGCTTGCATTACCTCTTGTCAAAGCTCGACCAATACATATTATACAGTGCTACATTATTCTGAATGTTGACTATGATAAGTGGTATAGCAAGTCACTTATTAGTAGCAAATGAGTGACAGTTGTCAACATCGATATGCCCCGTCGTCGCTCATCTGGTTTGGGCAGGGCACCAGTCAGACCTTATTTGTAAGGCCGATGACAGATTTAAGGTATCCCGGCCCATTGTGCTCACCTTGCGCCGCTCTTGCTCTAAATATCTTGCCGTGTGGATAGCTACAATGGCTATCCATGCGATGTGAGGTACATCTTAATAATTGTCCTCTCATGAAATCTCATTATGTATCGAATCGCATGTATACCAGGCTGTGTGTCAGATTCAAGTCCCTTGACCGCATGCCTTATTTTTCGCCTTATGGCGAGCTCTTTGGTTATATCTTTGAGACGGACATGCGAAGTGCAATCTTCCTGTAACAATGATACATCGTTCAAAAAGCATATGAGAATGCTGACCTGGTGCTAAGCGACATGATTAAAATGAAAGGGAAATGTGATTCCGAGGTCCCCCAGATCTACCCGCCTCGTACAAAAATGTAGCTGTCGATATAGTGCAGCCCATCACATAAACAAGAATACAATAAGAATTGGATTTCAGAGAACTAACACAACGATAGAATGACTTGATTGCTTTATTGATGATAATCTGCTTCCGCTTTATATTTCTTGCTATATCAATTCTAGGGAATCATGACGTTATGTGATTGCTTGATTGATAGGATATAAGTTCGCCGCAAGAATTGAATAGCGTCATACTGTATAAGACGAATTTATGGGTAATGGGATGTTAGGACACACAAAAAAGCTGCCGTTACAGTGACTGGGTCATATGAATGGTTAAATGTGCTGCAACCCGTACTCCCCGGTAACTAATGGGAAGTGTCGGTTCACATGGCTAATCTAATATCCCTTCCAGTCGCCGCAATTACAAAAGTTTTCTGTTTTATTCCGCTTAGGTGTCTTTCTCTGTTTTTCCTATTTCCCTTTACCCTTGTAAACTCCAGCATGTCGTTTCTTCGCACTGCCTCCGCTTTGAAGACTGCCGCTAGCACCACTGTCAAGGTATGTACGCGTTCTATGAAAAAGTAGACCGCGACTCACCGCAGGGTAAATAGTTCAATGCAGTTCGTGGCATTACCACTGCCGCTCCTTCTGTGACTCAAACATTCAACGGCCAAAAGAAGGAAAATGTAAGCAAGTAGATTTGCAAGGAAGGAATGAGGAACATATTGTATTGACCTTGTGTGGTAGGGCAACTATACAGTGACTCTTATTCCTGGTGATGGCATTGGTCCCGAGATTGCCGAATCTGTCAAGAGAATCTTTGCTGCTGCAAAGGCACCCGTCGACTGGGAAGAGGTTGATGTGACACCTATCATCAAAGACGGAAAGACTGCTATCCCTCAAGATGCTATTGATAGTGTACGTCGTTCGACTGTTGCTCTCAAGGGTCCCCTGGCTACTCCAATTGGCAAGGGTCACGTTTCGCTTAACTTGACCCTCCGCCGTACCTTCAATCTTTACGCCAATGTTCGTCCTTGCCGTTCGGTACAAGGCTACAAGACCCCTTATGAGAATGTTGACACGGTCCTTATTCGTGAGAACACCGAAGGTGAATACTCTGGCATTGAACACGAGGTGGGTTGTAAATATAGCATTTAAATCCATATACTTGGTGTATATCTGATACAATCACTGCAGGTTGTCAATGGTGTTGTTCAGTCGATCAAGCTCATCACTAAGGAGGCCTCTGAACGCGTTGCACGTTACGCATTCACCCATGCTGAGTCTGTTGGCAGAGACAAGGTTACCGCTGTTCACAAAGCCAACATTATGTAATTGCACATAGAGAGCTACGCAGGAATATTTGGATTAACGCACACTTTAGGAAATTGTCTGATGGTCTTTTCTTGGATGTCTGCCGACAAGTTGCTAAGGAGTTCCCCCACATCAAGTTTGATGAAGTGCTCTTGGACCGTGCTTGTCTTCACGTGAGTTTTCAGCGGCAATGAATGGAAAATTTTTGGACCGAAAGTAACCTACAGATTAGATTGTTTCCGATCCTTCTCTCTACGCTGACACTGTAATGGTTATGCCTAATCTCTACGGTGATATTCTCTCGGATATGTGTGCTGGTTTGATCGGTGGTCTTGGTTTGACACCATCCGGCAACATTGGTCGAGATGCCTCCATTTTCGAAGCTGTGCACGGCACTGCTCCTGATATTGCGGTATGTGAGAAAAAATATAAGGCTGTTAATATACTAAGTATATACAATTATAGGGCCAAGACAAAGCTAACCCCACTGCTTTGCTTTTGTCTGGTATTATGATGTTGAGACATATGCGTTTGACCGATCAGGCTGCCAACATCGAACAGGCTGTCTTTAAGACTATTGCTGAAGGCCATGCTCTCACCGCTGACTTGGGTGGTCGCTCTTCAAACACCCAGTACACAAATGCTGTTATTCAGAATCTCAAGGTCTAATCCCGCTTTGAAATATCAGTTCATGAACGATGATCATCTTTTATTCTCCATTTCCTACATAGAAAATTGTTTTGCAACTATTCATGTCTTATCACATTATCAAGAGATAACAATCACGCTTGTGTTTTACCCAGTGAATCTGTTTTGAAAGTTCGATATTGATACAAGCACCTAAATTCTTTACATCATTGACTTGGGCTTGCAAACAGGCTACATACGCCAATGTTGAGTGGTTAAGCTTTCTACGTTGTACTTATGTGTATCTTTTGTCATACATGAATTCTTCCATATAAGAGATGTGATTGGCTGTGGTATTGTTAATACTTATTGCGGGATGTCGCACCACTTAGTATTTCCCAACAGATATCAGGTAGGGTCGACTCAATATCTCATATCATATCTCGTTCAGCAGGAAGGGATAAAATGATGCAGCTATTGCATGAACCCACAGAGTCACAAGTGAAGTGTATTAGGATAGCTGCATGAATCCTCGATACCTTGTCTCAGAGTAAAATCATGTAATGAAATCTGTGTTATGGTTGTTTAGGGCAACTTGGAAAGACAAGGTTGTCTGGACACTGCATGAATCTTCGGTATCTTGGTGGTAGAGAAAAAGCATGGTGTTAATGCTAGGGATCATCCATATGATGCTCGCTCTCACACCAACCCCTATCTCGATGTCGGTTTATTCTTATACCCACAGAATAAAGAACACGATCTTATTCTTCACTATGAATAAGAAAAGTATCCTCATTGTCTCATTACGCTACTAATCAACGAGCGTATCTTGATAAAAAAATGCCTGGTAAATAGATTATCGATGAATGGCTATCCTCCATCCACCCCCTCTCTCCCATAAAGTCACTGCATATCCCCTTTCGTCATCTCGTATTGTTCCACGTGACCTTTAGTATACAACAACGGCCCATGCATTGCACGGGCGTATTGCTGACCTTTTCCCTTGCCGTTATTAAACGACGAAGAGCTACATCCTTGCTTATAAAGTTCAATCCAGTAACGATCAATGGAAAAATCCTTCCTAGAAGGCGTATCATGGTCAAGTACATCAATTTTATGATATCCAAATGTCGGAGCTAAATGAACGGATGCCGCAACAAGGCTATCATGTGCATCTCACCCACGCTTTGGGGTGGGCCTATGCTAATAAATTTGCTTCCGACTGGTATCCATGTCCGACATAATGAACGGCAACTCCTTTTACTGCGATTCTGATTCTCCAGTGGAAGTCCACTCTCAACGGCACGATGAATTCTCACTCGAATTCGTCAATCAAGAACACATCAAGGACCTTTCGAGAGCTCTTGCAAGAGATCCCAGCAGTGGTTCAGAAACTGGCGCTGAGCACTTGTCAACCACGTCAAGAAGGAAAATAAAAAAAGAAGATACGGGAACACCTAGAGGGATCTCATATTCAATTTCTCGGTATCCTTTAATCGTAAGGGATAACATAATTTACGGCGATGAAAATGGCTGATTAGCTTTGCCATAGATTGGTATCGGCGCAGTCATCATATTTGAATTGATTTTATACATATGCCTGCGCCAGTTGGTACGAGCATGGGAAAGCCTGTTTAGCTGGTAAAAATCATACATCAGTACTATAGCTCTAGCTCACCTTGTTTATATTATTTTTCCAAAGGAGAGGCAAGCGAAGACAACTACGTGCAAATCTTCGAGCAGCGAATTCTTATGAAGAATGGTGCACAGCAGCGGATGCACTGGACAAATATATGGGCAAAGATGTTTGGAAGGAATCAGCACCTTACGGTTATTACGATTATCGTCTTATTGAAAAGGTTATTCGACATCTACGGAGCTATCGAGAAAATGCGAACAATAGCTATGAATCAGCAGCCAATCTCAAGGATGTGCTATACGCTTGTTTGAAGCAAAACTTTGCTGGAATTGAGAACACAAAGTTATATAGCAATAGTTATCTTGGAACCAAACGACTGGTGGAACAATATGTGGATGAAGGTAAGTACCGACTATTTTTTGACAACTACCATTGCTCATAGTCATTAAACCCCATTAGTTACCCACGCGATTGATGTTTTGACAAAGAACAAATATATATCGATCGATGACAAGCGTCTCGCATTCAAGCTATATTCAAAAAACTTTGGACGAACAGCGTTCTGCTTATCCGGTGGAGCTGGCTTCGGTTACTATCATCTGGGTGTGATTCGCGAATTATTGGACCAAAAGCTGTTGCCCCCGATCATTACAGGGACCTCAGCCGGTGCACTGATGGGTGCGATCGTGTGCACTCGTACCGACGACGAATTACGTCAAGTCCTCGTACCAGAACTTGCACATAAAATCAAATTTTGTCATGATTCATTGATAAAGCACTTGACTCGATATGCAACAACCGGTGCTTTTTTCGATACTGATCAATGGTGTCGTCTTGCTGTGTGGTTTTCACGTGGATCACTTACGTTCAAGGAAGCATATGAACGCACTGGCCGCATCTTCAATGTTTCTGTGGTGCCCAATGATCCACATTCACCGCCAAAACTACTCAATTATATCACGGCGCCTAATTGTGTTATCTGGAGTGCTGTAATGGCGTCAGCTGCTATTCCTGGAGTAAGTATGCTCAACAAAACTTATAATTCAACTTTTGATTTAACTGCTCAGCTGTAGATTTTGAACCCAATGGTCCTTTTACAAAAAACACCGAGATCAAATCATCTGATCCCATACGATTACGGTCACCGGTTCAAAGATGGCAGTTTGCGAACAGATATTCCTACACAGACACTATATCACACTTTTGGTGTCAACTATACCATTGTTAGCCAGGTGAATCCACACATTCATGTATTCTTTTATGCCAATCAAGGAAGTCCAGGACGTCCCGTGACCCATCGTTGGGGCAAAGGATGGCGTGGCGGATTCCTCGCATCAGCTGCGGAACAATTTTTAAAGCTAGATCTCTCTAAATGGCTCAAGGTACTACGAGATCTCGATCTCCTTCCAAGAGTAATGAATCAAGACTGGAGCAACTTATGGCTTCAAAAATTCGATGGCACAGTAACGATATTGGTAAAGTTACACAATAACGTCAATATTTCGTCACTCCTAAACTCATGCTCTTGTGCACAGCCAAAAACAGGTTTACTGGATTGGACCCATATTGTAGCCAACCCTACAGAAGATCGACTCAAGCATGCAATGAATGTGGGCCGAGCAAGAACATGGCCAACTATTTCCATGATCAAAAACAGGTTACGGATTGAAAATGCAATCAAAGAAGGGCAGAGAACACTTCGCAGCCGCCGCCATAACACCTCAAAAACAGGTGCATCCAATACGAGCGATGACACATCAAGCAGTAGCAATGACGAAATCCGATTTTTAGCAGGTCGTCGTGCAAGCATGCCTGATGGATCTGGGCTGCTACAGGAAAAGCAGTGGAAGAAAGAAGAAACGCGAAGACGGAGATTTCTCGCACAGTTCACTGATCGCCGTGAAGTAATTGCTGGCAAGGAAATCGTGGCCCAGGAGGCTGAAGCAAGGGCATACGATTTCGACACAGAAAGCGAAAATGAATCATCTGATAGTGACACCGCGTAGTTAGCAAGATAGTACATATGACGTTTTTTACCCATACCCTTTTCATCCAATCCTTGTTGAAAGCAAAGTTCTTTTTGTAATACCATTATCAGTACGAATGTTACATTGCATGGGTTGTATGGCGTGGTTGTATTCCGCTATATAAAATTAGGGTCGGGTTTGACATTATGCCGTCATCATGACGACAACACCAGAAAATTCATGCAAGTATATAAAGCAAGCACAATTCTTTTAGCCCAATTTTCACTTAAAAAAACATGTCGACTTTGTTAGGTGAAGAAAATACAAAACTCGATAAGCTGGGTAACACTGTATCCACCGAATCATCTGAAGACGCATCTCCCCCAACCAAGAAGGAACAACGAGCTGCTGAGCGAAAGGCTCAACTTGGATTAGCGGGTATGTCAGCAATATAGTATGATGGTCCAAGCATGGATGATTAACAATCTGCCATTAGCTTCCCCACCAGACCAGCGAAGAGGGCCTGACCGGGGTATATTTCGTGATGTTTCTCGGGAACAGCAAGAGCAACAACAGGAGCGCCAATACGACCAGCGTCTTGCAGATGAGCGTGAGGAGCTCCGTGATGATCGTCAGCGTCGACAATTCGATCGACATGGTGGATATGGTTTCAGGTTCGGCTTCAACGAGAATATGTACAATATATTACTAACATTGCCCACAGCAACAAAGATAAAAAGTCCAAGCAAGGATGGGGTGATCCTCTTGACGAGTAAGTCAGGCGATATATTTGTGCAAGAGCAGACCGATTTACGTATTTCTTAGCTTGAATGCTGACTACGAAATGGATCCAGCCGATCCAGCTGCCGATCCCGATGAGCCAGGTATATAGATGCATTCGATCGAGCAACTTGTAACTTACTCATAGTGTTTTCTTAGCTCAATGATGTTATACGACATACAAATAAAATTGGTATAGCACAATTTATGCAGAATCATTTTGCGATACATGTTGCTGTAGTTGCTTGGAGCTGGCCTTGACTTAGGCGTTTCATGTTCAAGTGGTACATGATCATAATCGTGATTAAAAGGTATTGGATGCTGTACTATGACTAAAAACAGGCTGTCGCAAAAGTGATATGAAGTAGGATGTGAGCTCTTCCAAATGTAAAATTCCTTCTATACATTCAGCTCTATCTATGATCTTGAAACGAAACAACCTAATAATTCCCTCCATTGAAAGAATGGCTAGGATGTTTGGCTCTGCTAAAGACTTACCCAACTAAATAATCGAAGGCTTCCTACATCATAAAAGCCCTTCTAAGTATCAATTATTGCCAATGATGTCCAAGGAAGATGCGTGGCAGCTGATAGCAACACTGCTTTATTTGCAATATTAATGAAAGCGATGTGATTCGGAGGGTACACGACCACGGATAATGGAGGGCTCAGTGCCCTTGATGTATATATCGCTCCAAAATTCTTTCAAATCGGGTTCTGGCGACGCTTCCGCTTCCTGTGTTTCCTTCTCAATCAATTTACGTGCCTCTTTATCGATCGCTTTGATTTCTTCTTCGGTAGCCACATTTCGATCGATTATCAAGTCTCGGAGGTGGGTGATAGGGTCTGCTGTGGATCGCATACGTTGGATCTCATCTCGTGACCGATAGGTTGTACCGGGGTCTGACATTGAGTGACCGCCATATCTGTATGTTCTCATTTCCATTACAAGTGGACCTTTACCTGACAAAACCCACTCCTTTGCCCATTCACATCCTCTCTTGACTGCGAGAACATCCATACCATTCACCTAACATTAATATGAGTATGAAAATGTAAGTTTGGGTGCTCGGGCAGAAATAATTACCTGTATCCCTGGGATGTATTCCGCTCGAGTATAGTATTCAGTTGATGCAGATGAACGACTGGCAGATGTCCCCATTCCATATTTGTTGTTCTCACATACGAATATACATGGTAGCTCCCATAATGCTGCCATGTTAAAGGATTCAAACACTTGACCCTGGTTGGCTGCTCCGTCTCCATATAAAGTGAAAGTCGCCGATGGAATACCAAGGTACTTTTGAGTGAAAGCGATTCCTGCACCCAATGGTACCTTCACGCTTGATGTTAGTATATAAATTCAAATAGTATACCAATATCTTACTTGAGCTCCAACAATCCCGTGCCCACCATAGAATGACGGCGAGAACATGTGCATGGATCCTCCTTTACCATGTGAGATACCGCTTTCACGTCCCATAAGCTCAGCTAGCACGCTCTTTACTGTAGCACCTCGAATAAAAGTGAAACCATGGCAGCGATATGCAGTGATCACATGGTCATGGTGCGTAATTGCAGATTCCATACCCACAGATACAGCTTCCTACAATACACGATGAGCACAACACGCATGCTTTGTGAATTATCTATTGTCACCTGTCCTGTGCATAAATGACAAAAGCCACGAATCTTCTTAGCTTTATAGAGACCATCCGCAGCTAACTCCATCTTCCTCATAGTGGTCATTTTCGTGAAAATATCTAGCAATTCACTGTGTTCGATTTCCATATCCAAGTTTGGCTTGTGGTCCACTTTATACATCTTGAAGGAGTCTTCTGGAAGAGTAACAGAGACCTTTTCATGACGGTGACTTGTTGTGCTAAACGCACGACGCTGGACATTCCTTCTGTCAGTGTATCGCAGAATCATAGATAACGTACTTGTTACTTACCCAAGTTGATTTACAAGAGAATATAGTACGAAGCATGTGAAAGTAAGGAAAAGAAGCCCCAGCACCGATATAATTCAACTTGGGTGTATCTATTCACCACTCGAAAAACATGGGTTCAGTGCATAGTTTGGCGGCTTACTGACGTCATTTTAGCCCGGTTGTTTCAATCTTCTCACATTTTTCACAAAGATACGAGTGAGAAAGCAACAGTTCATCATCGTTGTATATAGCATATTGATGCATTTGCCACATACAAAATCTTAGGAGACACCCCGAAGTGTGAATTTATTGCAGTGAATCATTGTGATCCATTAATAAACCAGCGATATTTACATTACTACAAGTCCAAATGTAGATTGGCAAAAGATTACGTAACTCGTCTTGAAACTAGCAATCCTGCAAGTATATACAAGCCAAACATCCCACACCTTAAGGTTCGCGTTCATGGAGAAAGTTGCAGTTGTCACCAAATCGGCACCCACGATATGTCCCAAAATACCTGCATTTTGGCGGTCGTTTTCTTCTAGGTCGTTGTCCACTTTGCCTCGCTGCATGAGTCTCATAGCGGATATCAGGGCTTGAGGTGCTCTCTCGAGAACTACTTGCTCTACCATCTTGTTTGGTATCTACAAGTTGTGATGGGTGTACACGCGTGTCACGCTCCGGCTATCATTCATTGTGAGCACAGCAACATACATTATGCGTACCAGCCACGTCTTACCAGAAGATCAGCAGATTCAGGCTGCTGAGATTGGAGCATATCTAGGAACATCTGCATGATTCTACAAGCGGCTATAAGAAATTGAGCTACACCATAAACGGCATGCATGACATACCCAGGATTGTTCAATAGCATTTGCGATACTTGGGTTACTGATGGTTGCGGCTCGGTGTTTTCCATCAAAGGGGTGATATTCACCTGAGGTACAGTTGGCACGGCCACAGTTGTTCCCACTGGAGATCCTTGCTGTGTAGGTAGAAAATTGTCAGATACTTCTTCAGGGTGTGCATATGAATAGTTTTCCTGCGCTGTAACGTCGTCTAACGGAATGACTTTAACATGAACATTGTTCTCGATAATATCCGCCTGCTGTGGTTCAGCTGGAGATGGAGGTATCTGCTGTGGGCTGGCATATACTGCAGCAGGTACGATAGTCTCACGAGCACGCTGATGCTGCGCTTCAGGCGTATCAATAACACCAGGCCTCTTATCATCAGGGATAGGATTCAACATCTGCGGCGTCACCCATATATGTAACTTCGAGTTTATCAGTTGCTGTATCCACGACCTGAAGCGATCAACTTACCTCCCATTCTTCCGGATCAACATCATATTCCCGTATCTGTACTAGCCGATGGTCTGCTTCAAATCGCACCCGCTTTCGGGAAGGCCGATCGTTTTGATCGCCTAGGGGTCGTTTAATCATTCCTGACGCAGAGCTCTTCCAATCCTCTAGGCTGCTATCTGTTCCAGAGGCGGTGTTGCTGTGTGTTGCTGGCCTAGTGATACGTTATTAGTGGTATAATATGACATGTATCGATCGACCAAACTTTACCGAATAACATAGCTTGCTCTTGGTTTGTTGGTGGAGACGAGGCTCGTAAAGAAGTCCTTGGTTGTGATAGCTTTGGCACGCTGTGGAGGATCCTTTTGTAAAGCCAGACGTGTATTTGACTAGGTCTCCGCTTTTAGTGATAATCCTTCACTTATCAAGTCCTTTGCTCTTACATTTGACCCTGTGGAGGAATCATCACCGTTGACTGGAAGCAATAAGAAAAAAATTAGCATTCACGGGTATTTTGTATGATGCAACATCCACTTACGTTTTTCTTTCATAGCAGCCCATTGCCGCATTAGTTCTTCAGCCTGCTGTTCCAGCTGTCCTTTATCTGGGTTGAACCCCCAAAAAAATCTGAGCATCCCTGATAATAGAACAACCTGTCAACTTACCAGCCTGCTTCGCTTTATCTCTTATTCGTCGAACCGCTCGTCCTATCCCATATGTCATAAGCATATGCAGTTTCATGGGTATATGCTTAAGAGACTACATATATGCGTTAGGAAATTAGACATATAGGGATTGTTTACATGGTGCTATGTACCTTGATCAAATCTTCCAGTAAGATCCAATTGCATTTTTCGATTGCTTCCGTGATATAATCATTGCAACGACTGCTGAATTCAGCAGAATTCGCAATACTGTATGATACCAATGTCAATTCAATAGGAACCAAAATATAACCAACAATGTGACAAACCTATCAAGTACCTCATGGGACGATGTCTGCTGTATAATCTTGAAAATTGCACGTTGCAGCTCAGGCGGCATTCGAATGGCCATCATCTCCATGACATTTTTTGCGCTCTCAGTATCTTCAAATCCCTTGTATCCAGATCCACTATAGTACTTGCTTATGTGTCTGATAATAGCGTCCTTATCCGCAACTGTTGCATTGTCCACTGGGTAGCATTCGCCGTTCTTTGTTGGTGACAGCAGAATATCTGATCTGTCGGATCCCGAATCATGATGCATTGGAACCCCTAAATTGGGGCTTGTCTTTTGTATGGATTCTGATAGAGACGACTGATGCGTAACAGGTTCAACAGGTATACCCTGTGACGTTTGCAAAAAGCTGGGCTTTTTCGACATTGTATCTAGGTCGACGATTGTATACTCAGCTCCTACTTCCAATCCATCTCTCCACTACCTTGAATTACCTCCATTAATATTCGGTTCCTGTTTGTATGTTGCTTGCATTATGTTTCTCGGATATTCCTCCTCTACAGACGTGTACTACACACGTACATAATATTAGAGAGATTCCGATCCGTCAACCGCCTAACTACCTTATTCACTTCTGTTGATGCACGTTCTTTTATCCTTTGTTGTTGATATTCATCCGTAGAATCTATGGAAGAAGGAAAATCTGTAAACTTCACTGTCCAATTTGCTTATCATAAATCCCATATAACGGCAAGATAACAAAAGCGATCAAATACTATGTCACCATGCAACGAAAGTGGATATTTTGTTGTGCAAAAGCTTTATATGCCATCATTCGTCGCGGGAACTTGATTTACATTTGCTCCTGCCGACTGCAGCACATGTCTATTGACTAACGGCGCAAGGATCCTGCAACGTACAAAAAGGAAGTAGACGTTACCATGCACATTGTTGAACCCCAGGCCAGTCGAATTCTGCGACATCAGATCGATCAAACAAGCGTTCAAGAGACTGATGAAAAGGAATACGTTTTTTTTGGGTTTCAGTCGTCGGTAATTGTTTGGCCCAATCACTTTGTGTCCATAATAGTAGTCTAGCATACCCTTATTGAATCGACCAATATCATACAATACGACAAAACCTATGCAAATGGATATTTTGAATAATACGACAATGTCAGGATCTGACCGCTTAGGGGACCATACATCATTGAGACTGACAATCAATAAAAATATTGACCATCGGTTCCCTTTTTCGGGTTGTTGCCAACGAAGTATTAACCCTTACACTTCAACTGCTTTATTGACTGTAATCGTTATAGTAGTGGTCGTATCTCGTAACACTTACACCTTTACTGACTCAAGCGAGTTTTGTACTAGTATCATTTACTGCTTTTCACTAAATACTGCGCCTAATTTTCCCCACTTTTGCATGACACAATATCTTATGTAGTTCTTGTAACCAGCTGAACACTGCTTTTGAAATGCCAATAAAAACTTTCATCCAAACGCTTTATTACTGTGTTACTTCATTTGAATCATTTCGTAAGGGACTTTTCTTAAAAATTAAGGTAAGAGTGTGCGTGTCGCTTTTGCGAGCACGAAACATCACATTTCTTTAATACCGCGTTCCATTTTCAAGCTAGACCTGATCGTTTGACTTTTTTTACTTTGCGTCCTCCTTTTCTTTGAAAATCACGCCAGCTATTCACACGTTGATCTCGAGTAGCTTCCCACTGTTTAGCTTCCTCCTGTTTGCGCTTGCGACGCTGAGTCTCCTCCTCCGCACGGCGCGCTTCCGCCCCTGTTTCTAGATGAGTATATGACATGTAGAACTATATAAATGATTTACCTTCAGCTTCCATCTCTTTTTTGACTTGTCGCCTTCGTCGTAGTTCCATCTCAAACAGGATTTCCTTTACTTTGGCGCGTACAGCATCACGTCCCTCGCGTGTTTTCAGAAAAGGATATTGTTCGGTGTTGACAGAAGTGGCAGACTCAATCACTACTTTTGATCTCTCGCTGTTGGGTTTATCCGCCTTCTTTTCTTCTGCTGCGTCTGATAATCCTTGCACATCCGAGTTCAAAGAAGTTGCCACAACCTGTGTCTTGACCTTGTAACCATTCTCTCTAAGCACTTCCACTTTAGCTTCTTCCACTATGCTGAGCAAATGTTTGACTCTCGCTTCATCTTCAAGCTCCAATTCAGCTTTCTTCAATAGGGCGAAAGCTTCTTCTGCGCGATCGTGCTTGACCTTGTCGGGATGAATCATGAGGCTCTTTCTACGGTACTGCAGCTTAAGAGTCTTGGAATCCGGTTTTTCATATGGGAGATCTAGAATGGAGAAAGGATCCAGCTTGAAACATTGCAGTACACGGTCGATTTCAAGCTGCTTCTCGGATTGAGAAAAGTAACGTTCAAGGTCTTGATCAGCCATATAAAGAAGAAGTGGGTGGGTCAGACAACCAATGCATTTCCAGTTTCGGAATAGATTGATCAGCTGTAGTATCTTTCAGCATGCATGTAATAGTTATTCACACCATTCACCCATCCATCTCTATCCCATGTATCCATTATTCATGAGAGACCTACTCGAATACTTGAATGTAGGTCTCTCGTTAAATGATTATTAATTATAAGGATTGGCCTCGTTCTAATATAACATTGTACTTGCCTAACGAGATCTAATTGCAATATCTGTCTAAACATGGAGTTTATCAAGTGCATCGTATAAACGAGAGTTGCACGATGTCGAAAGCAAAGACATGAAAAAGGACATCACATTATCCTTCTCGCATGTATATTGACCAAGGGTAAACCCAGATTGTTTATATACCAAACCCCACATTGAACATTATTGAAGAACTTTTGCGAGAATTCATGCATACACAGTGACTATCATCCCGTCACTGAATGGAGAAGAATGCTTGTAGTAAGCGTATATTTTCATGCTTGTAAAAGTACAATCGAAAGAATGATGAGTAAGATACTGTAATTCATAAGCGGCGTTTGAGATGCGTCGCTCAGCACGAGTCTTGCTTCTTCAAGTTGCATGCGATTACATGTAGGGTAACTTGGGCCTAGTTGCACAGACATACCATTAGCATCAATGGTGCTACGCTTCCAGTAACCATATTGCAGAGATGCTAAATCCCCCTTTGGACAATTGAAAGCCATGAACGGTGGGCAACTCTGCACCACTTGATAGCACAGATCGATACAAGGAAGCAGCTCCGTCCAGGTTCCAGGCTCCAGTGTTTCGTCGATCCAAGGATTGCGTGACTCATTAGCATCGACGACGCGTACAGCAACTGTGTCTGCTATGGTTTGGGATATGCTTGTGCAGCGGGGAATAGATACAGCACAGAGCCAACGTTTATAATCCTGGTAACAATCGGTACAATTACGCACGAGTGAATATTGGGTTGTTTCGCAGTTGAATTGAGAAATGGCAATATTGAACGGCTCAAATAGCTGTCGGGCTTGGTCATCATATCTTTCACGAATGCTATCTGTGGTATCCGACGCCTTGGCTGGAACACTATAGGCAACTTGGTCGCAAAAGCCAAGACCGTAAATCAAGCGACAATTGTCATCTTCGAAAAGAGAAAAATTAGTGCCAGCTCAAAGATGGTTGTAGTTCATAAGTAGCAAACCTGCTTTTGTTTGTATGTGAATAGGAGCTGACATGCTGCGGAGTGATCCAGTAGACTCGATCAGGTATGTCATGTAAGACGAATTACTTGTCAAATTGGAGACTAAAAAGTGCTGACCATCAGCGGTGCGCGTCGTATTAACCGTGTAATCGGATATCGCTGCTCGATCGACGGCACAGAGCGAGTAGCGTAACTCTGGAGCAACACTGGAAGCCACAAGTAAACTACGATTATCCTTCTGATGCTCACCGGAAGCAGTAAACAACGCATGTGTATCATCTGTATCCTCCAGATAGAAAATCGTACTACCACCATCATTATCGCTGATGATGGGATGCATCCAACCTAAGTTGATCCTTCCGTTTAAGCGTCTCATCGTAACAAACAAGCAATCTAGCCTCCTGGCTTACCTTGTGTTGAGATAGCAATCTGATACGTCCAATTACCGCTCCAATTGTCAGTCAACGTAGGTGCTACTACACCAATCCATACATTTTGCACTTGACCACCACTGTTCCATGAGATACGACCTAAGTTTGTATCATTGACCATTGTCCCGTGGCTGGGTCCTGGAAGCGTAGTCTCCTCACTTGATGTTGAGATAAACATGTTGAGTGATGGTACTTCTCCCTCATAGTTTCCAGGTGCGATCGGTTGTGAGCAGCTGGTCAATGTTAAATACACGCTCTTCGCTTCTGGTTCCTGGAGTCCTGGTAAACTTTGAGCGGCTGTGTCAAAGTAGTAATGCTGTAGGTCACCGGAAGCAATGCTTGCCGACCACATCTGGCTGTCGTTGAGTTGCACAGTTGTTTGTGCATACGCTACACATGCGAGACCAATACCAGCAATCAGAAATAGCATGCAGATTGAGGAAGCATTCAACTATCAAAATAGGGGAAGAAAGGGACAACCGCTTTTGGAGCTCGTTTTGGCTCAATTTTCACATTCCATAAAGTCGGTAACATATTTCAGCTCAGAACTACTCCATAACAAGCACTGTATCTGTAGCAAAATAATGGTTGATAACCACCATCAGCAGTGAAAGTGTTCTCTGCGACGATGCAAGAGCAGCATCCAATAACTACGAGCATCAGTTCAAGCTTGTTACAATCAACAAATGCATCCCACATCGGTCATATTATATGTCGCCAGCCTTGGATTTCTGGCCTAGAAAAGATACGTTGGTCATGACGGTGGAATTTGTTGTGCTGGTGAAGACGTTTTAAACCTTTAAATCTGCAACCAAACTCTTTCTCAAGGAATCAAAAACTGCCATGTCCAAAATTGGTTGACCAGCTCAATTCTACTATATTCGTGTATTGTTCGCTAACGTATTTGCAAGGGGTGGTAATCACATGGCCAGAGTGTCAAATTGAGGTAAAGCGCTTTTTGCTAGATGAAGATTAGAATATTTACACTGTATTATCATGTAAAGCACAGAAACTAGCAATAAACATAATGGTGGTGCGGAGCAAGATGGAAGGATAACGTTGTTGTGAAGTATTTGTAGGGCGCAGCGGCATAATAGGCGTTCTGCCTAGTAAGGCTGGCGGGCCCCATTTTCAGTATAAATCCCATACTATTGAACAATAAACCACGGACTCTCTTTTCGCTTTCTCTTTAACATCCATCAGACGGACAAAGGCTGCCAACAAGACGAACCTGGTTGTTATAGGGTTGTATGTACTGGGCAAGAAGACGACGACGCCAAGGGATATCTGTGCTAAGACACAATGCTTGTGGTTAATTAGTGAATCTTTATTGTCTACATTTCTCGCTTGTATCTTGTTTCTATACACACTTTCCCTTCATATACGCACGCTTCGGTATGTTAGAGTCTCCCTAGCACTTTCCATCCCCATGTGCTTTGCTGCTTTGTATGTCAGATGTATTCATTTAAGACGATGTTTATTTTGCAGCTTGATAGTCTTGCTGACTTAAGACGATCTCACAATAACGTCGGCTTTGTCACACAAACAAGACCTTCTGCATTAATATTAGCGAGCGATTTGCAATGGAGAACCACTTTTGATACAGCGCAACGGTTACAGCTCCTAGCTCTAAATTTTGCAACCAAGCATGGAGTCTTTAATAGACCAAAGCTGCTCGGCAGGGCCGAAAGCATATACTGCTCAAATCTCAAGTTCATCATGGGCGATCCTGGATTTGGCGAATGTCGCTTCCAGCCCAAAAAAAATTTTTTTTGTGGTCGTCGAAAAAAAAGCTTGTCGAGATGGAGGGCGATGGAAGAATTTGGGATCGTCCTTGTGGAAGTTCATGTTCACACACAAGGAGGTTTCGAGCACGGCAAGCAATTTTTTCTCATAAAGATGCGACGATCGTATGTAAAAAAAGTTTTGGCGATCTCTGCGTTTCTCCCGTTGCAATGAGGCAAAAGAGCTTGGGTATGGTGCCATGGACAGCATTTAATATCAACCAAGTAAAATAGGTTCGGCTAAATATACAGCCGGTTTAGTGTTGCAAAAAATTTCTACCTCAAAAAATCTTGGAGGTGGTAGGAAGCCCAGCCCCAGAAAAAAAAATTCACTTCGAAATCCGCTGGCAGTACAATACGCTCGGTGGGTAGAGTACAAAACGCCCGGTGGGTAGAAGTACAATACGTCGGTGGGTTAACCCACCGACGTTATGTGCGAACTGGGGTATACACAAATCGTCACCCGGCGGATGAATATTGTGGCGGTCTTGGAGTCAAAATGGATCTTATAAGGTTTATGGAGCCTGCTTTTAATCATTTAACGTCATAATTAGATGTTAAATGCATCCAGAGGTAATCTTTTTAAGCTATTGATGCAGTGATCAGGGTTTAAAGGTATTCAAGTGTACCACCTCTAAGCTATTGCTGGGTTCAGAGGCATCAAAGTGATCACTTCTACGCATCTGATACCATTTTTATGTAGCTTTTACACATTTAATAACGTTTTGAGCTTCCAAAGTCACATTTTATCTACAAATACCCGTTTAATGCTATGCAGCCAATGTAACATAGAAAACTAATAATGTTAAGAATATTCCAGTACCGTTGTGGACTTATATTAATATCACCTTTGTTAAAATAAATGAAAAAGATAATAAATTGGACACAATGCATTGGTAGATTGACGCACAGTCTTTATGTATTCTTTACACCGGAATATATATTACCCACCGGGCGTATTGTACTCATAGCCACCGAGCGTTTTGTACTGTTTACTCACCGGGCGTTTTGTGTCCCAATGTCAGCCAATTTCATCGCAGCCACAATTTCTAGACCAAAAAGTTCGTGTAACTGTGACTCGCACTAACATTTACCCGGAGTATTCGCACCCGTATCGTTGACGTTACACCAGCGTCTTGGGCTCTTTGCATCCTTTTCTCGCACGTGATTATTGAACTGCTGTTACCAGTTGCTATAATTTCTCGTAAGGCCTAAGGCGAGAAGAGATCAAATGCTCACAAGTCACAACTGCATGGCTTGATTTCCCTCTGACCGCTGTGATACCTTAGTCAAACTTAACCACAAGGACTGCTTTTATAATTGTAAACAAAGTTTCAGGTTACGTTGACTTGTGGCTTGTCGAGAAACAGAGAAAAATTTCGCTCGTGTGGAACAAAGGGGCATGTTTCATGTCTTCACTAATCAACTTGGGCCACTAACCAAAGTTGGAGAACATGGGTGGTTTTATATGTAGTCGAGTGTTCAACTTGATCGCATCAGCAGATCCTACAACTTTCAATTTCTACATGTCCACCACTGAGCACTGACACCTTGAAGTGGAGTCAGGTCGTGGCCAAAGGTGCTGGCATGAAGGTCATTGCACCTTCCCGAGCACCTCGCGATGGCAACATCTCATCCGACATTTTGTATGAACACTCAGATTTCACTTGGCAACAGCTATCTCGCAAAGCTGCAGTCCTTGTAAAGCAAAGCTTGGACACCTCAGTCCGTTTTATTTTCGTTGCCGCAACTATCCTTTGAACGACGCAGTAAGGCCTATGCTGAGATTGAATCGCAAATCGGCGAAGTGCAGGGTTTTCGACATATTAGCGCATATAATGTCCGTTCTCGCCGAGATATGCTGATCGAAGCAAAATTCGTCAGCCCAGACCATGCCACGAAGGCCATTGAGGAGGGTATCACTGTGAATGAGATCATCTACAAAGCATCCCCCACTGTATCTGGCTCAGAAAACCCTTTGATTCGAGTACAGCTCAGCCTACTCCACATCGACAGTGACCAAGCCATCCGAGATGATTTGCTTTCATCACTCAGCTATTATGGCATGGTTCTGAGTGGTCCCCACGTTGGCTACTAGATCTACCACTCCACTTAGCCCTGCCTTCTGAAAATCGACCGAAACTCTCACTACGCTATCTTTTATCAGATATCGTAAAGTTGGATCGCTCTCGTCAATGTTTCCTTTTCCAGTCTCATCGACTACCGCCTCTTCTCACCAAATTGATTCACAGTCTCCGCCCTTCTGACCGCTTTTCACCCTCCATCATCACCCTCAACAACTCGATCACTCTCTCGACGTCAATGTTTTCTCCTACATGCACACCGCCTGCCGCCCCTCTTAACCACCTTGGTCAATATCATTCGCTCTACTGGATCGTCCACCTCCTTTCGTCATTTACAGCTGACTGATTCGATTACGTTACACATCCCAGCCACCCTCCTTTGTGCTCCCGATTATGCATCTCAACCATTCATTCCCTCACATCATCTCCCGTCATTAGCGCATTGGAACACAACCATCTCTCACACCAAGACTTGTCCCGTTCCTGATCTCACATTATCCTCCATCCGTCAACTATGGCATGACAATTGGCAGCTAATGCTAAATCGCCCTCACCCTCCTCAAGTCTGCAAACTGCAACCTTTGTGTTATCCTCCTGCTTTTTGGAAACGGTTCTGGAAACTACCCTTACCGCATAAAGCAGTGACTCCATGGTGGCGTCTTCTACACAACAGCATTGGCACAAGGCACAAGTTCCACAAGTGGAAAGTAAAAGAAGTTTCCTCAGCGGAGTGTGTGATTTGCAAGGCCGGCAATGAAAACCTCTACCACATGTTCGTTGATTGCCCTTTCAAGCGGCCTTTTTGGATTGATGCTATCCATTTCTTCAACCTCACCGATATCCTTCCTGACCAGAAATCCATCTGGTGGGCTCTCTTCTCCTTCCGCTCTCTGAATAATCGACCTCTCGACGACTCAGTGCTCTCCCGCCTTGGTTGTATCATTGCTGTGCTTTGGCGCTATCACTGGCGCTGCGTAATTGACAACGAACACTGGTCACACCAGGCCGCCTTCCACCTTCTCACACATGACCCATTATTTTCTTCATTCTCAACCTCTGCTCAATGTAACAATGCTTAATAAAGTCAACACTTATATACAAAAAAAAATCGATCACTCTCTCGATACCAGCCAATCGACTTTTAGCCCCACCACCTGCACCACCACCCCCATTGCGCAAATCACGACTTCCAACTCTATCCCATTGGACAGCACAGATATCACTCACCAAACATAGCACCATTCCTTCGTTGTCGTTATCACAGTTACGGCGCCTTTGGCATCCCCTATGACAAAAAATGTTATGTCGCCCTCGTCCTCCTGAAATTCCGCTGTCATGTCCAGGGATAAACAAGGAGGTTGAATTTGTCCTAATAAGGGATACATTATATATGACATTCCTCTTGAATAGTATAAAAGACCACTAAGACACGCATGAATAAAGACATCATCACATATACACGGTCTCACCGTGCTTTTATTGTTACCCATTTAGCATTTACTATCTTCAAAAGATAAACATCACATCCGCGACCCAAATGCTTCTTCTTTCCTTCTTCGTTTTGGACACACTTCTGGAAACTTCCTTTGCCTCATAAGGCCTTTACTCCCTGGTGGAGACTGCTGCATGATAATGTTGGCACGCGCCACAAATTACATGAATGGAAGCCCCCCATTGTGGACTCTCCTTTATGTCAAATATGCAAAGCTGGCTCAGAAGATCTCTTCCATTTTTTTGTGGACTGTCCTCGGAAACGCCCATTCTGGATCGATGCGATACAAAGGTTTCAGCTCACAACTACCCTTCCTAATCAGGCTGCCATTTGGCTAGCTTTGACTCGCCTACAAGCTCCCAACGGGAGATATTTATCTGATCTCACTCTGTGCCAAGTCGGCTGCATTCTTGCTGTTCTCTGGCGATGCCACTGGCGATGTATATATGATAACGAAGACTGGTATACTGATACTGCCATGAATATTCTCAATTCCAATGTCCTCTTTTCGTCCTTTATCCCTGATTTCTCGTAACAACTATAAGTAAAGTTCACACTTACATACAAAAAAATATTATGGCAAGGTTTACCAGATCCGCCGTATTCTGTATGATGGGTATTTCGAAGGTCAACTCACTGTGACGATTGATCCCAGTGAGGGATATGAAGACTCAAAAGGAGAGCATCATGAAGCACAGCCTTTACAACGCATGCTTTATTTGGAGACCTGGGATACGTTCGCACCAGCCTCTTTCAAAGGCGCTGCACCGGTGTGTTATTAATTCCCACCCAGGACCTAGTCTGGCAAGCTCTCACCACATTCCTGTCAAGGCGCAATGTTGTGGAGTATGGCAGAGGACACGTGACGAGAAATCTCGGCAACAAAAGACCACCATCCGAGATCCCATATTGACACAAACATACCCATAAGCAATATCAGTACCACTACCTCTCCCCTTAGTGCAGTTTTATCGAAAGTATATAAATACCCCCCACATCGAATAAAGAACTAGGAGTGATCTTCCCGATTTTTGTGGGTACCTTTGTGAGGGCCTTGCCAGCGAGTGTGTGTGTGTCTATTCGAAGGAGTGTATACCCATATTCCCATCATTGCACAATCCTATCATACATCATCTCTGTTTTCTCCCGTATTCCATACCATATCTTTTCCCTCAGTGTATCTCTTTACGTGTGTATTTGTTGAGACCTTTCGAGTCATCCATAGTAGCAGTTGTGCATCAAAGGGTGCTTGATAGTAGAAAGTAGATAGAGGACTTTCTATTTGGACACCTCGACTAATATGGCAGGGTATACAGACATAGGCCTTGCTGCTGGGCACGTTCCGGATACGTTATTTCAGCAATCGCCCTTTGTGTGACAATGATTTACGTCGTCTGGGCTGTATTGTGGCAGTGCTGTGGCAGCATCATTGGCGATGCAGGATTGATGACCAAGCATGGATAACTGCAACTGTTTTACACACTCTTCAATCTGATTTACTGTATGCATCCTTTGTACCTCCTACTCCCTTTTCTGGTTAATAAAGTCTACACTTTCATACAAAAAAAAAGAGATCCGTTGGAGCGAGATTAGAACGAGACGGGACTCGCAAATGCCAACCCCCTAGCGAAGACATCCCATGTTTCCAAATACAGCATACGTTGGAGAGGTTGTGCGTCTTTCCTCAACCCCCTTCTCATCCACATATCCTGCGCTAGGGTCAATCGTCACTGTAATCTGTCCTTCGAAGAATCCATTGCAAAGCGTGCGGCGTATTTGATACACCTTTCCATAATATTTCAAGGACTTCATCAACTCATCTTGAAGATTACTATCATCAACATTATGGAGTAGGTTGAGTTGGACACGAACGAGAGGATTCTCTGCTCCTGAGGCCGTAGGGATGCTTTGTATACGACATCCTCCACTGTGATGCCAGATTCAAATGCAGCCTTAGTATGAGCTTCATCACGGAATTTGACAGCAATAAGCAAGTCCCTGCGTGCCCGGGCGTCATGATTGCTCAGCGGACGAACACTGGCAAACGGACCAATTTGATCCTGAATCTCCTTATATGCGTCTGTACTCTGTACGATGGTCAAAGAGCATCAAAGGAAAGGAAAAAAGTACTGATTTTGGAGCGAGAGCTTGACGAATAATTGCAGCAGCTTTACGAGCGAGCAGTTGCTTAGAGAATTCAGGTGCTTCAAACAAAGTGTCCATTGAGATTGTGGCGGAGTTCTCACTGGTCACGCCTCCCTTTTACCATGGTTCCTCTTTCCATCCAGCTTCACCAAGTATCTTGCCAAAGATGACAACATGACTCACCTGAATAAGCTCATCGCTCGCTTACCATCACTGGATATCTCACCAGAATGGTCTGGTCGTTGGTTCCTTGATCTACCTTTAAAAAATATCCTACCACAAGAAAAGGATAAACCACAGTTATCAAGCCGTTATCTACTTTCTCTCTTTCTGATATTGCCAGCTGGCATCCTCGCAAACATTGTTTTACTCAGAAGCTGCGTTTAATGAAGCCATGTGCTTCCATCATCCAGACACTCTTTTTCCTTGCCCCCCCAAATTCATTGCAATCGGCCGAGTTGTTACGAGAAGCACATGGACGTTTGATTGTGTTGTTTAGCAAAAGCAAGATAAATAAATGATGTACATACACGAATACACCCACGCACACGCACACCCACGCGCGCGCACGCACATACTGTATTGGTCGTTCTTGGATTTAATAATCTCATAAGAGCAAGGAAGTTGATTGGAAGGGCAAACATTGATGCTGTGAACAACTGAACTTATGCCCGCATCTCACAGCATGTCAGCTCGTTTCTGGAAAGCGTTACCATCGGCACTAGGAGGAACACCGCTCACAGCATGAGTTAGGAAAATCAAGCAAGAGGCCATCATAAGAATCTTTATTGTGTAATAGAGAGTAGGTGACTGTGGGTAAAACTTCAATGGTTATATCTTAGAACTTAGATGGCATCAAAATACGCCACACTGCCAAAAAATCGTTCTTGTTGGTGTGGCCGATGCCCATGCTAGAGCAAGAACCTGCATAAGTCTGGCCCAGGTGTAACATGTGAGAGCAGCAGTATCTTAACCTTCTTGATGTTCATCTTTATTGTCTTCGATACTTGAAATTATGATAGAAGAAAAACAGATTTGATAGTGCTTGCAATTGATTCATTCGCTTTGGTTAATCGGGGAGAGAGAGATGAGGCAATCTTTTGCAGGATGTTGTTAAGATCATCGTTGTCGATGATCTTCACGGTTCCGTTATCACCCATAAGGACGATGATGTCGTCGAAATGCTGTACCATGTCACCCTTCTTCATCTTAGATCTCAAATGTTTCACTGTTTCGATATTGATGATTTCAATTCCTTTGAGCATGCTGTTGGCTACTTGCTGCAACAATAAGGATCCAACCCGGTAATTGCTATCTTCATTGACAGTGTCGTATTCACGTAGCGTGAAAACTGTGTAAGGACGCGTTCGGATATCATTTGTTGCTTCGTTAAACGCCCTGCATGCGAAGTATGTTGATCTTTGATGGAAGCGGGTCCTGATGGGTTCTCATATTACCCCATTCCTTTCTCCACGAGTATAAGTCCTTCCATCATTCGAGCAGTCACATGTCGTAACCAGGGCTTGCGAGTCCAGTCAGTGTTTAAGATGGTTGATAGGCGTTGATCCATTTCCACATTACTTGATAAATTCCGCGATGTCGTCCGGGACAATGGACAACCCCGCATAGTCGATGATAATTTCTTTGTCGTCTTTGCAAACATTAAGAGATCTATACCATTAAGAATGGTAAGAAATCAACCTACGTGCGTTTCTGCACATTCTTTTTCTTGTTATTTCCACCACTCGTTGTGCACCTTCCTTCTTGAAGTCCAGATGACCCCAGGCATGTACCACAAAGGATTCATCAGGGAATAAGATTACATGTAACGAAGACAACAATGGAGATTGGAGACACGTAATGAAGCAATAAAGAACTGCAGAGATGATCACAAAGAGCAAGGCATGAGCTATTTCCGACCTATACAAATCGCTAAGCAGCTCTTCTCAACACTTACCAAATAGCAAGATCTTGATGTTATGTGCGAAAGACGAAAGAGATGTGTGGCAATGTTGATGACAACAGCCTTCATTGTATATGTGTTTGGGCGTGGGAATTGTTGTCGATGTTCATGCCAGCAAATGATCCTGTGATGGAAACTCAAACATCTTGGAATACTGCGACTTCGGTCGAAGATGATGGATGTTTTCATGCGCGTGATAATTGTTGTTGTCCATGCACGATAAAGGAGCTCGTGATGAATTGAGACCAATAGAGTGGATATCTAGCATCTTAGAATGCCAGATCGAAGGATGTTGCGGCCTTGGCGGCCTTGTTTACACATGTCCATAGGTGTAGGATCTGCGATTCATGTACTTTTGTCACCTACGAAGGAGCCCCAAATTCCTATCAGACTAGGCATCCTTTTAATATATAAATGATATTTATACCTACCACAAAGGGTTCATGAAAGAACACAGCCGAATGTCATTAGGCAGCAATGAGAACATCCAGTTCTATCAAGCAATGAAGTGAGCTCCATAAAAAAGGTGAACGCATGAGTACTCTCATTTTCGGAGTCTCCTAAAGTTAAAGACTATCCTTGAGTCTTACCCAGGCCATCGATGATGGTATGAATAAAAGTAGAAAGAAAGGCGTATGATAGTATTGGTGACAACAACCTTGTTTTTATGTGAACGGGCGTGGGAATTGTTGTCATGATGGATCAAACTGATAAAGTGATCAAGCATCTTGGAGTACTGAGTCGAAGTGACGGAAAATCAACAGCTGATATGTATACCTTGCATGTTTTGTACAAAGCCAAGAACCACAGACAGATGGAAGTACTCCTTTAATGTATAATTTCAGAAGTATTCTCCTTCATTAGTATTTTCTGGGCATTCTTTCATTCATCTTTAGCTCCAACAGTAGATTTAGGTTCTCACTGGCCTCCTGCAGGAATTGAAGCTTTAAACCCTTGGGAAAATCCCATTATTAAATACAGTAATTTTATTTGCATTGTAAGGCAACATTATTGCCTGCTTCTGCCACATCATCGATACCCTGTTATACATCAAACGACTGAACTTGAATGGCGGGACACAATTGGATGCATTGCGAATGTCGAATCGATCTGAATTGAGCGAGGTATGATGATTTTGCATTGTAAAGTAACATTGGTGCCTGATATTGCCATATCATCGAGACCTCGTTATATAGCAAAAGACTGCTTGAATTGCGGCCTACAATGTGGTGTATCCCGAATGGGGAATAGATACGATTTGAGCGAGATAGGATGATTCTACATGGTAAAGCAACAATCGTGCCTGCTATTGCCATATCGACGTGCCCTTGTTATGCGCCAAAAGACTGCTTCAATTGCTGGCTACAATGCGATGCATTGCGAATGGCGAATAGATCCACTTTGAGCAAGGTATGATGATTCTACATGGTAAAGCAACATTGGTGCTTGCTATTGCCATATCAACGTGGCCTTGGTACACGCCAAAATACTGCGTTGATTGCCGGCTACAGTGTGATGCATTGGGAATGGCGAATAGATCCAATTTGAGAAAGGTATGAAATTTTAACATTGTAAAGCACCATTGGTGCTTGCTATTGCCACATCATCGAGACCTTGTTATACGTCAAATGAATGCATGAATTGCGCCCTACAATGTGGTGCATCCCGAATGGGGAATAGATCCAACCTGAGCGAGATAGGATGTTTTTACATTGTAAAGCACCATTCGTGCCCGCTATTGCTACATCAACGTGACCTTGTTAACGCCAAAAGACTGCGTTCATTGCTGGCTAATGGCGAATAGATACGATTTGAGCGAGGTATGATGATTTTGCATTGTAAAGCAACATTGGTGCCTGCTTCTGCTATATCAATCTATTCGCCATTCGCAATGCATCCAATTGCGGCCCGCAATTCAAGCAGTCGTTTGGCGTATAACAAGGTCACGTTGATATGGCAATAGCAGGCACGAATGTTGCTTTACCATGTAGAATCATCCTATCTCGCTCAAATCGTATCTATTCCCCATTCGGAATACACCACATTGTAGGCCGCAATTCAAGCAGTCTTTTGCTGTATAACGAGGTCTCGATGATATGGCAATAGCAGGTACCGATGTTGCTTTTCAATGGATAATCATCATACCTCGCTCAAATTGCATCTATCCGCCATTCGCAATGTACCGCGTTGCAGCCACCAATTCAAGCAGTCTTTTGCTGTGTAACAAGGTCTCGATGATATGGCAGCAGCAGGTAATCACATTTCTTTACAATGCAAAATCATCATAACTTGCTCAAATCGGACCTATTCGCCATTCGCAATGCACCGCCATCGTAGCTAGTAATCGACGCAATCTTTCGCGGAATACCAATGCCACGTTGCTACGGCAGTAGCAGGCACCAATGTTGCTTTTCAATGCAAAGTCACGATACCTCAGTCAAATTGGATCTATTCGCCATTTGCAATGCACCGCATTGTAGCCCGCAATTCAGCCAGTATTTTGGCGTACACCAAGGTCTCGATGATATGCTTGCAGTATCATTCCGCGAGGTATGCCACACATTCCCAACCATACATTTTACGCGCCATGCAAGCTGAAGCAAGGCATGAATGAGAACGAGTCGTGGATGCGCAAGGCAGGCAATTATGGTGGATATGCATCCTCAACAGGGACGTAGGTCTGAAGAGATCTACATGAGATCTAAAGAGGTATACAACAGGCCTAAGGAGGCCATCAAGAGGTTTACAAGAGGTCTGTCTGAGGTCTTCATGAGGTTTACAAGAGGTCTGAAGAGGTTTACAGAGGTCTACAAGAGGTTTGAAGAGGTTTGAAGAGGTCTACGGAGGTCTCCAAGAGGTTTACAGGAGGTCCGAAGAGGTTTGAAGAGGTCTACAAGAAGTCTGCTGAGGTCTGTGTGTGATCCGAAGAGGTCTGCTGAGGTTTACAAGAGGTCTGCTGAGGTTTACAAGAGGTCTGCTGAGGTCTGTATGAGATCTGAGGAGGTCTATGGAGGTCTTCAAGAGGTTTACAAGAGGTCTGAAGAGGTTTGAAGAGGTCTACAACAGGTCTGTATGAGGTTTGTACGAGGTTTGTACGAGGTTTGTACGAGGTTTGTACGAGGTTTGAAGAGGTTTGAAGAGGTTTGAAGAGGTCTGCTGAGGTCTGCTGAGGTCTGTATGTGATCCGAAGAGGTCTATGGAGGTCTTCAAGAGGTTTACAACCGGTCTGTATGAGGTTTGAAGAGGCTTGAAGAGGTCTGTATGAGCTATGAGGTCCACAAGAGGTCTGCATGAGGTCTTCATGAGGTTTACAAGAGGTCTGAAGAGGTTTACAGAGGTCTACAAGAGGTTTGAAGAGGTTTGAAGGGGTCTACCAGCGGCTTGAAGAGGTCTGTATGAGGTCTGAAGAGGTCTGTCTGAGGTCTACAAGAGGTTTACAAGAGATCTTCAAAAGGTTTACAAGAGGTTTACAAGAGATTTGAAGAGGTCTGCTGAGGTCTGTATATGATCCGAAGAGGTCTATGGAGGTCTTGAAGAGGTTTACAAGAGGTCTGCTGATGTCTGCTGAGGACTATCTGAGATCCGAAGAGGTTACGGAGGTCTTCAAGAGGTCTACAACAGGTCTGTGGGAGGTCCGTATGAGGTTTGAAAAGGTTTGAAGAGGTTTGAAGAGGTCTGAGGTTTACAAGAGGCTTGAAGAGGTCTGTATGAGGTCTACAAGAGGTCTACAACAGGTCTGTATGAGGTTTGAAAAGGGTTGAAAAGGTTTGAAGAGGTTTGAAGAGGTCTGCATAGGTCTGTATGAGATCCGAAGAGGACTACCGAGGTCTTCAAGTTGTTTACAAGAGGTCTGCATGAGGTTTACAAGAGGTTTACAAGAAGTTCGAAGAGGTCTGTGTGGTGAATAGGGATAGAAAGGAAAGCAATAAAGCAGCACAAAATATGAGTCTATCGTATATGGATGATTCAATTTAGGGTGATTGTAAACGACGACATCGTGACCACGAAGATGAAGAACTCGATAAAGAGAATCAATGACTTGGTGAAGTGGATGCTCTCTATCGATGTTCGGATGATGAAGAAGGTGAATGTTGATTTGTGGACGACGATCGAGTCACTGCTGCTGCTCCCTACGATAACGTTGGATTCGCTGCGTCTTTTGCTGATAATGCATCATTTAGGGCTGCAGTATTCATTGATCTTTGTCGTTTTTTCCTTCTCACGCCCCTTATCTTTCTCTCATTGGTCATAAAACAAGTATTGCTTGTGATTTGACTCACAACACCGCTCGCTGTTGTATGTTGTATCCCACAATCCATATACGTACCAGGGCATGATGCAAGCCTAGATGCTCTGAACCCTTGAATGATACCTTACCAGCCTGCTCATATCAATGATAGGTGCTCGCTTGAATCACCCATGTACCAACTTATTGTGTTAACAACCAGCTTCAGAGTACCACCAGTACTAATAGCAATCGATCTAGTGACTCTATGAATTAAAACCATTGTCTTAACACATGCTGCCTTGTGCCTTCGTTAATTGCATTCGAGAGAAATGAGCTATCTGTAACATTCGCATGTAATCAATAAGCCAATTTGCTTTGACCTATATCCATTTTTACTACCATTCTGATATCATTTGCCTTATTCTATCCTTCTTTTGCATTCATGTACATCATTCTCGTGCCTCGCCCTAGTATATGAACGACACAATTCCTTCATCGTCTTGATTATGCAGCTCATCTGATCGATGTTGTACTCTTGATCAATAATGGCGTCACCCCATATATAACCTTCATGTCAAACATCAGCCAATCCTCATGCCTTTTTTCAGATAATGTAGTTTGTTCACCATTGTTGTTTTTATTAACATTGGGCTAAATCGGTTGTGTAATGCCATGTAACCAGTAATCAAGTAAGCGACCCATATGAATAGAGCGGTGCTGGTAAAGTGTATTCTATGTCAGGGCCAAGTTGACAGCGTTAGCAAATGTTTCCAGCTCGAGTCATCTACGCAGTACGACTTGACAATATTTACATTGCCAATACTTCGTTGAACCTTCTTCTCATATACAAGGATCGTCCCCCAAAAAAAGGATCGATAAAACATGCTTCACATCCATGAACGGCGTACTTCATCCTGGTAATGTTGCTGCTGTAGTCACCCATCCAATGGTTGATTCTCCATATCCACGTGACAAAGATATTACTCAAGTGAATCAGTGACATGCCATTGTCCTCTGCATCCCAATAGCTTTCTTCCTTGATGCCCACTTTACTGCTTCCGCTGCTCAAGATTAATATAGGATGCCCCATGTAAATAAAGATGTTGTATTCTATATCCAATGCAAGTCCAAAACGCCAAGAATTGCATGTAGCTTGCGGTTGCCTTTTACCTAGTTATACCTACCATAAAGGATCCATCAAGGAGCAAAGCCAAATGTCATTATTAGGCAGCAATGAGCACTTCAAGTGGTAAAGCAATGAAGTGAGCTACATAGATGAATGCATAAGTACCCTCATTTTGAATCACATAAAGGCTACTATGTGACTTACCAAAGACAATTGATGATGATATGCATACAAATAGAAAGAAAGGGCGTATAATAGTGCTGGTGACAGCAGCCTTGTTTATATGTGAGTCGGGGGCGTGAGTATTGTTGTCATGATTGTTCGAACTGATAAAGTGGTCCCCTTGATGTAATTACTGGACATGCTGTAAACAATGGAGCCCTATACACTTATTTGAAGAGCTCCTTGGCGTTAGACATACGCTAGAACCTTAGATATTATTGCGTTTGAAGAAACACCAATGATCAATGGATGATCATCATTGCATGTCTTTGCATATGGATGAGAGCAGATGACCCAATAACACATTTCCCTAATGGTGGTATTTTAAGAAAGTGTAGCTTTTATTCTCCCGCCAACTATTAATTCGTTTAGGATATACGTTGTCATGCAGTGTAAGAGGAGTCGGACTGACGGGGAAGATGAATAGGTTACACATGTTGTTGACAGGTTGCACAAACGCATGGTGATGATAATCTTGGGCAATGTTAGTTCTTCATACACAAGCTGTCGATTGATGAGAAAGCTATCCATGATGGCAGGGATAATTGCTTTATACACGCATACCATATTTGAGTATTTCTAGGTCCACATTGGATGCAGGATTACACATTGGATGTTCCAAGTTCAGGAGTTTGTTAGCTGCATAAAACCAAGGTTGGTACCACTTTTTCCATAGAGATACATAACGAGGGACTAGTACTTTATCCATACTTATCGAGGTATACAGGTGTGCATATTCACAAGAGGAACTGTGGGAAGCGAGATGGCTGTATCAAGGACGACGAGAGGAACCAAAAAGAGTCCACCCCACCTTTCTCCACTACCATTTTACAAAAACAAGGTGAGACACACTCCATTAACGAACTACAGCGCATTAACCCCTGACATGCTCTTTAATGCAAGACGTAGATGGGTGAACCGGTGGCCAATGGTGACTCTTTCAACTACAACAAGCACGCGCGCAATCTACCCATGTTCCAAGCTTCCATTTCCATACAACAGGTACGGTCAATCGCTGGAGCGCTTTTACTATTCAAGTTTGACATTATGGTACTGAAGCTCGTGTGTAGATTGCTGTTCTCTCGTTTTTAAGATCTAATGGAGGCGTCGCGTGTATTCATTCCCAAGTTGTCCACAACAACACTTCTTTACACTGCCTCTTTTGGGTATGTTGGCAAGAAAGCGCGTTTAGATTGGTTTTCATTGGTATCTCACATTGTGTTCATGATAGATCGACTTGTTGGATGATGGTACCTGTGGACAGTAACAAGATATTGATCTCAAAGCAAGAACGCTGTACGTTGGTTCAATGGATGTATGGTGTTGGATCTACAATGCAGGACCACTTAATTAATGAGCCTTACAACGAAACAGCAGCAAGCACATACTGGATCGCATGGATACAAAGTTATTTGCAAGCAACAATGGAGTGGTATTGGGAATACCTCAAGGTAAAATGATCATTTAGGATTTGTCACCTTCAAGTGCACTGATGAAAGCAATAGGTTCTCTTTCGGCGATATTACTATTATCACGGCTGCACGTCAAGGGATGGAGTGTACTGTCTTAAGGGGGAAGGCCATGTTGTGGTACGCGGATATTACGTTGGGCTCACGGGGCGACTTCGGTTTAAAAATGCACCCTCTGACCTTTCGTGGAGAACAAAGTATATGCTTCCCATCATTGCACTGTTATACTTTACTCGACTTGAAGACGATGGGTTGTCTTCTTGGCAACATGGCTGGACCCACGGCTAGTGGTGTTAAAGTCGGCTGGGGAGGGACTTCATGTCACCGTTAAAACCAGTGTTTTGACGCCACGTTCCTACGGGAGGCTAGAAGGCAGTGCGGATACTATATTCCTTGGCAGTGCGCTTTTATTATTGCTATTATTGCTGGCGGCAAGATTCATTATTGGTATGTATAGCATTGGATCTACAATACAAGTGCTCTGAATTAACGAGCTTTTACAATGGAATAGCAGCTGCATCATGATATGGATGGCATGGAGATATGGATGACATGGAGATACGGTTCTTACTTGAAGGAAGGATGTTCTTGTGAAATACCACAAGGTAAGAGTATCCATTGTGGGATGTGTCGCATGTGGGTGCACTTACGATGGAGGATGTGCAACGACAGGATCAAGAAGGCTTTTCCTCGGCTATATCACTTGGCACGTCAAGAATGTTATTGTACTGTGTGCTGTTTTGGGGAGACCATGTTGCCCTTACCACCTCTTGTGGAAACATGTGCTCACGGTGCTATGGCAAGACCAATTTAAATACGCATCCTCTGTTCGCAGTTGCAACATGCGGATCCACGGCTCAGGTGGTGCCAAAGTCGGCTGGTGAGGGGCTCAGGTCACCGTTAAATCCGGTGTTTTGGCGCCATGCTTCCTCCGCGAAGGGGCTAGTAGGCAGTACATGTACCTTGGCATTCTTTGGCATTGCGCCTTTCTTATTACTATGCTTTGTGGTTGTACCCTGATTGAGAGATTCAAGTAAGTATCATTCCAATGTCTTTGAGATGGAAGTATTCTTGCTGACATGTGTCTTTCTAGGTGGATCATCTTGCATTGAAGTCCCCAGGATTACAGTTATCATTGCTAAGTGTTGTTTTACATGTTTGGAGGATTGTTTACGGTGCATCTATTATAGGTGAACCATGTTAGGATCAAGCAGCATCGTCTTTGGCATCTTTCGATATCAGCAAGCATTATTACATCCTTCGATAATCCTCGTTACCAAGTATTAAAAATTCCTTTTGTGAATCTGCAACAACTTCTATTGTCTTATGGCTCTGGTTGTCAAGTACTACTTCAGTGCTCTGGAAAATCAGCTATCTGCAAGTCGTCTCTTTATGGATGGATCCTTGAGCAATGTTTGTTATCGGTGCCATGGCGGATATAATTCCTCAAGTACCTGTACGGATACCTTTGGGCATATCATCGTGTGTGCTATTTCATCAAGACCGGATTTATATGTTGCAGTGCATGATGTGTCTCTCATGACGCCTACCCAAGAAGGTCGCTTGATGGCAGCTACTACTGATATGGCGGATGTTCATTTGCTATGGGTAGAACGGGATGGTGCTTTGCTCTTTTGTGTAAAGCATCGTTGGAAGCTATGATTCATATGCGACAGTGCGGTCACCCCTGTCATGGCCCTATCAATTGCATTTGATGATTACTGCCTTAGCTGTTGGAAGTCAGACTGTCACTCAGTGTCCTTGTGGTAGATATGGGATCATGTACTGTTGTTTGCTCTTATGGGTCGGCCTCTGTGGGCGTGGGATGCTATTTTGTCCTTTTATCAGACCGAACATGTTGGCTCGAGCAGCACCTATATTAGAAGATGTTATAGAAGACGCAATGACATCCCCCGTTATCCAGCGTGGTGCACCGTAGGGGTGAAGATGACGGCAAAGCCTTCGCATGGCCATCCTTGTCAGTAGTACATGGGTTTCCATGGAAGCTAATTTGCCACCTTATTATTATATATTACGAGGCATTCACTAAGCATCACTAACTGCATTCAAATAGCTATCTTTTGAAATGGAACACCTAATAGCCTACAAACCATGATTCAGAAACTTAGATCACATGCAAAGTAATACCGTGGAATAAAGACATCCTTTCAATCAATGAAAGTTTAAGGTTACTCTTGAAAGTGACGACATGAATGGATATCCTCATTTCTCGATACCGTTGTGTGAGTAATCAATATACACCAAGATTGTAGATGAGTTGTTTATTGTTCACATGCCGTTTACATGTCATGCAGGCAAGAACAATCAAATCATGTGGACCACAAGCAAGCTATTAAGTGCCTCTTTTCAACATTGGTGTTTGCTACACAGCAACATGATCGATCACCATGTCAACGAACAAGCAGTATCGTTCGACAATTTATCATTGCAAATACAATACCAATGTTGGATAACAATGTAAATCATCATAATTTGCACAAATTGGATCTATTCGTCATTCGCTATGAACCACATTGCAGCCAGCAATTCAACGCGGTCTTTTGCTGTATAACAAGGCCACAATGATATGGCAGTAGCAGACACCAATGTTGCTTTACAATGCAAAATCATTATACTTCGCTCAAATCAGATCTATTCGCCATTCGCAATGCACCATCATCGTAGCTCGCAATCAACGCAATCTTCTGCTGTATATCAATGTCACGACGATATGGCAGTAGCCGGCACGAATGTTGCTTTACAATGCAAAATCATCATACTTCGATTAGATTGGATCCATTCGCCATTTGCAATGCACCACGTTGTAGCCCCTAATCAACGCAGCTTTACGCTATATAACAAGATCACGTTCATATGCCAGTAGCAGGGAACAGCGTTACTGTTCGTTGTAAAATCATCATACTTCGATCAAATCGGATTCATTCACCATTTGCAATGCTCCACGTTGTAGCCCCCGATTCAAGCAGTCTTTTGGCTAATATAACAAGATCACGTTGATATGGCAGTAGCAGGCAATAACATTGCTTTTCATTGTAAAATATCATACTTTGATCAAATCGGATCTATTCACCATTCCCAATGCATTACGTTGTAGCCACCAATCAACGTAGCTTTCTGCTTTATAGCATGGGTATGATGACATGGCAATAGTGGGCAATAATGTTACTTTACAATGTTAAATCATCATACTTCGCCCAAATCAGGTCAATTCGCCATTCGCAATGCACCACGTTGTAGCACCTGATTCACGCAGTCTTTTGGCTATATACCAGGGCACGTTGATATGGCAGTAGCTGGCAATAACGTTACTTTTCATTGTGAAGTCATCATACCTCGCTCAAATCGGATCTATTCACCTTCGCAATGAACCACGTTGTAGCGCCCAATGAACGCCGCCTTTTGGCTATATAACAGGATCATGTTCACATGGCAGTAGCGGGCAATAATGTTACTTTACAACGTGAAGTCATCATATCTCGCCCAAATCAGCTCTATTCGCCATTCGCGATGCATCACATTGTAGCCCGCAATCCTAGCAGTATTTTGACGTATAACAAGGTCACATCGATATGGCAGTAGCAGGCAACCATGTTACTTTTCATTGTAAAATCATCATACCTCGCTGAAATCGGATCTATTCACCTTTCGCAATGTACCACATCGTAGCCTGCCATTCAAGCAGTCTTTTGCTATATATACCAAGATCACGTTGATATGGCAGTAGCAGGCAACCATGTTACTTTTCAATGAAAAAACATCATAGCTCGCTTAAATCAGATCTATTCGCCATTCGCAATGCACCACGTTGTAGCCCCCAATCAACGCAGCCTTTTGCTGTATACCGATGCCACGATGATATGGCAGTAGCGGGCAACAACGTTTCTTTCAGTGAAAGATCATCATACATTGCTCAAATTGGTTTTACTCGCCTTTCGCGATGCACCACGTTGTAGCCAGCAATTCAAGCAGTCTTTTGCTGTATATCATTGCGACGATGATATCGCTGAACCAGGCACGAATGTTGGTTTCCAATGCAAAATCATCATACCTCGCTCAAATCGGATCTATTCGCCATTCGCAATGCACCACCATCCTAGCTAGTAATCGACACAGTCTTTTGGCGTGTACCAAGGTCACGTTGATATGGCAATAGCAGGCATCGATGTTGCTTTACAATGCAAAATCGTCATATCTCGCTCAATTGGATCCATTTGCCATTCGCAATGCATCACATTGTAGCCCGCAATTCAAGCAGTCTTTTTCAATAGCGCTGTGTGGGGGGTCAACATGCACCAAGGTAGTGGATGAGCCGTTTATTGTTCACATGCCGTTTACATGGTTCATGCAGCCAAGAACAATCAAATCATGTGGACCGCAAACAAGCTATTAAAGGCCTCTTTTCAATATTGGTGTTTGCTACACACAACAGCATGATTGATCTCCAGGTCAACAAACAACCAGTATCGTTCAACAATTTAGCATTACAAATACAAGCTATGTATCCGTCATTGATCATGTCAAAAAGATACGGGGCAGGAGAGCGTGTGTACTACTATAAGCAGCATACTAAAGAATGGCATCAATGGATATAGTTTATAGCAGCATCATTCCACAAGGTGTAAGTGCACTCCACAACAATGCATTCTATACGACATTCGAGCTCCACCAAGGCATGAACAATAACAAGGCGTCGATGTTAAGGGTGGCAGCCATGATGGATATTCGTCATAAGTCTGGACATCAAGATCATCGCAACGTCGCATCACAAACTATCAGCACATCCTTGAGCCATGTATACGTATCCATTTTGGACCTCTGCCATAATTTTACGATGGTAAGAACAAAGGGCTAGATGTAAATGAAACCGGATGCTGGTAACTCTCTTTCAAAAGGATATTTTTTGGGGGATATTTCCAACAGCGTTACGCATAAAATTGCAACAGCGTCGTATTGGTGATTAGCCATCTACTTTTTCATCAACCAATTTCAAAGGGCAACGATGGATGGCCTATCATCGGCGAGCATGATCATATACTTCATATGTGCATGGAAAACAACAGGCACCAGGTACATCGGGAATACACTTCTTTTTCTGCACCCGCTATTGTCGATAAGGATAGCTTGGCGCAGCAAAACAGCCCACAGTCGACTTTCTACGGGCAATTCATTCTATATAAACTCACTACAACGAACTCTAGCCAGGTAAGAGCAAATATTATGCATAGACTACAATAATGGTGTTAATGAGTATATTGAAAAGACATCCCAGTGGCCGGCGATATCATTACGAGTTTGTCAAGGATCAACTATACGGATATTCAAACCGACTGGATATGTAGTATAGTGTACTTGAAGAAGTAAAGGCATACCATGTAAGTCAACGTATATGGTGTCGATTTAAAAAAGTGTTCTTATCTGGTTCAAAATGCAGTATGTTACTGGATTCCTTGCAATGTATGCGTGCTTTGGCTTGATACAACAACAGAAGCTGCAGAATGAGATGGATGGAAAGCTCGACAATGCAGTGTGGCGATGCATACACCACCAACACTCATTGTATTCAATCAACCACTATACAGCATGCAAGCAAGTTTGGAGACACTTTGATGGAGAGAAGCAACAGCTTCACGAACCATGGTGAGTATCGACAACATGCTGTGGATGAGAACATTGCATTGATCATATCTTTGTTGATGGAATGCACAAGGGGCCCACAATACGCGGGTGTGCACAATGCTCTGGTATCATTGCTTCGATTAATGGTGATTACGATATATGGAAGGACAAAGGTAAAATTTGGAGGTCGATGGAGGTCTTCAAGAGGTTAACAAGAGCTCAAGAGGTCTGAAGAGGTTTACGGAGGTCTTCAAGAGATTTACAAGAGGTCCGAAGAGGTGCGAGGAGGTGTGAGGATGTCTGAAGAGGTTTACAAGAGGTCTGAAGAGGTCTACAAGAGGTCTGCTGATGTCTGCTGAGGTCTGTATGTGATCCGAAGAGGTCTGAAGAGGTTTGAAGAGGTCTACAACAGGTCTATATGAGGTCTGTATGAGGTTTGAAGAGGTTTGAAGAGGTCTACGGAGGTCTGAAGAGGTTTACAAGAGGTCTGAAGAGGTCTACAAGAGGTCTGCTGATGTCTGCTGAGGACTGTATAAGATCCGAAGAGGTCTACGGAGGTCTTCAAGAGGCTTACAATAGGCCTGCATGTCGTTTGAAGTGGTTTACGGGGGTCTTCAAGATGTTTACAACAGGTCTGCATGAGGTTTACAAGAGGTTTACAAGAGGTTTGAAGAGGTCTGTGTGGTGAATAGGGATGGAAAATAAAGTAATAAAGCAGCACAAAATATGAGTCTATCGTATATGGATGATTCAATTTGGGGTGATTGTAAACGACGACATCGTGACCATGAAGATGAAGAACTCGATAAAGAGAATCAATGACTTGGTGAAGTGGATGCTCTCTATCGATGTTCGGATGATGAAGAAGGTGAATGTTGATTTGTGGACGGCGATCGAGTCACTGCTGCTGCTCCCTACGATAACGTTGGATTCGCTGCGTCTTTTGCTGATAATGCATCATTTAGGGCTGCAGCATTCATTGATATTTGTCGTTTTTTCCTTCTCGCGCCCCTTATCTTTCTCTCTTTGGTCATAAAACAAGTATTGCTTGTGATTTGAATCACAACACCGCTCGCTGTTGTATGTTGTATCCCACAATCCATATACGTACCAGGGCATGATGCAAGCCTACATGCTCTGAACCCTTGAATGATACCTTACCAGCCTGCTCATATCAATGATAGGTGCTCGCTTGAATCACCCACATACCCACTTATTGTGTTAACAACCAGCTTCAGAGTACCACCAGTACTAATAGCAATCGATCTAGTGACTCTATGAATTAAAAACGTCTTAACATATGTTGCTTTGTGCCTTCCTTAATTGCATTCGAGAGAAATGAGCTATCTGTAACATTCGCATGTAATCAATATGCCAATTTGCTTTGACCTATATCCATTTCTACTACCATTCTGATATCATTTGCCTTATTCTATCCTTCTTTTGCATTCATGTACATCATTCTCGTGCCTCGCCCTTGTATATGAACGACACAATTCCTTCATCGTCTTGATTATGCAGCTCAT